>NC_090279.1:112004602-112307632 GCF_040414725.1 Anabrus simplex | reverse complement strand
ATAATAGGTTCTACGCATGTCACTCAGTCACCTACCTTGTTACATATACTCGAACATATCCATGAAAAATACAAATAAACACAACACGAAGTTCACTACACATCAACATACACAGATAGCTCCCGCGCTTTCGCCTCCGCCTCCGCTGGACGTTGCCAAACTTACATGACTCCGGCTTGTAAAATGTAGACGGCTCTGGTTATCGCTGGAACCAAACTAATGTCTACCGCGGAACGAGAAAATTGTTTCACTTCATAAAATAGATAAAGAAATTGCTGAGGAAGGCAATGACGGCTGAGAGGCGAGAATGCGCTGGCTGTGATCGAGAGGCAAAATTCAGAACGGGAAGCAAAAGAGACACAATTCCAAGCTGACCGAACGGCGAATAGTTCGAACTTGAAACGCAGCCGTTCTTTTATGTATAACTATCCACACCTTGATTCATAATTACTCTCTGATTGGTTTGAATTCATTGCTATTACTCTTCCTTGTACTTATCAGTGTCTCGTGGCGGAGATACATTTTACTCCCTTTTTAAACATTGTTATTCCTTGTTTTAATTTCGCCACATTTCAAAAAACAAAATGGCGTCAATCTTTTCCCGAACGCGTTTCTCCGTTATAATAATTAGTGGATCGCTCTGATGAGTTGTGTGAGCCTTTCTTTATCATGTTATGGGAGCCGCTCGACTTTATACTTAGTATAACTTTGTCCTTACATTGCGCTCTTTCTGTTTCTCCAGTTTTCTTTCTCTCTTGTTTAATTCCACTTTGGTGCACGATCTATGTTATTGTGCCCTTCAACCTCAGTTATTGACAGAAAGAACAGAGCGATCAACGCCTCCCATCTTTGACGCATAGCCAAAATACGTTTGGTGTATGTGTCGTCTTCACCATCATTTCATCCTCATCACGACGCGCGTCAAGTCAAAAGACCCGCATTTGGCGAGCCGAACTCCCGGCACTAAAAGCCATACGCAATTTCCATTTCAGTGAGTCGGTTTGGAAAGTACGCATTTCCCAGTGATTACAGTCCCAAAGGAGGCAGTTTATATGGACTTCAGGCCGGAGCAAGACGGGCCCATACCCTACGCCGGCAACTCTCGCAGGTTGATATGACGTGACTCGGATGAATGTAGGGCACTGTAACGTTGAATTTTGGGGCAACAGTAAGTGCTTCTCAGATGGTGCTCCATTATGGTGTAGGTGAGTTTGGCGACTGTTGAGGAGGAGCACACGGAGTTTCTGACTCAGGGTTGGAGGGAGGGGCCTAAGAAGGGAAGGTTTTTACAACAGAATTTTAACAACAAACCTAGGTTAACTTAGAATGTAACTAAGAATGTACTTAACTTTTGATTTAAAAAAAAGGAGAAGATGGATTCCTTCACGTTACTTCATGTGACACTTAAACTCATAAATAACCTAAGAAAAGAAATATCATTAATTCAGCAACTTAATCACTTGGTGGCATATAATGAAAAATCTAAAGGTCTTCACGCAGGATTGACTTGAGGTAGGTGAACACAAAAAGTCCTTTAGGTCTCCGGATTATTCACGAAAAGGGTAAAAGGAGTGAGATAGGCCAGGAAATCAAATGAAATATGGGGGCAAACTTGCCTGCGGGAACGAAATGATCTCCGGCTTTTAAATTCGTGGTTTTTCGTCCACGTTCATACTCTCTTACGATATGCCTTAAAATCGCTTCTGGCTTTTCTCCGTAGATTCCGAATATTCTGTCTCTGCTCATTTATAGGCTACAAGTTGGAGACGGTAGTGTTTGAGACACACGTAAACATAAGAGAAAACATGCGCCGAGTTAACCAATGTTAGGACGTGTCACAACGGGAATTATCTTCGTGGTGAAAAGCAATAACAGAGGAACGAAGATTTAGGTTAACCCGCTCAGTAAGAGATGGTTGTGGATTATATGCTGACGTAGTGACATCTAAAGTGGATAGAGCAAACAGATCTTACGAAATAAGTTAAAAGTGAACGCCTTAGCGTTATCTGAAACAACATAATTGGCATGGTCCAAAAGCTACAAGTATAGCAATGAGACAAGAAATAGTAGTTTGTGCAGTGGCAAGTCTGAATGAAAACAGCCATGAGAATCGTGTAAAACCATCCACCTACACACACGAGAATAAAATTTTTCCCGTTCCCTTCAAATCGTGGGAAAGATCCGACATAAGCAATATACTATCGCACCATAGGGCGAGAGGTTTGGTTTGATGACTTTTTTTTTACTTTGGTAGACAACGTGGGTTTTGTTAATGAAATAAGTTTTGCAGGCTTTAAACAAATCCTTAGTTTCGCTGTCCATACTCTTCCAGATAAACAATTATTCTCCTATATTCTTTCTAGTTTTAAAGATGCTCAGATGTCCCCCTAAAGGTGTTTCATGGTAAAATTTGAAAATCGCAGATACTAGATCTGCTGGAACCACTTTTCTTATCTTTTAATAGTGCCTTGAGGGGCAACACAGAACCCGATTCCTCAAAACACAGCGGACGACATATTCAAAGAAGAAAAGGTTTCCAAAATGATAGCCAACACCGGATCTATTTAGCTACCGTATGACATCAGTCAGGATCACACTTATACCAGAAGGTGCGGAAAGGAAAGGCGTACTTCATTCCTCCGAGTCAACAGAAGTAGGATCATTGGAAAATATTCGGCTTAATGCTTCTGTGACCATATTCGCAGATCACCGAATGTATCACATCAACCTAAGAAGCTGATATGCCCGGTACGACGAGCACAAGCTTAGGGCCTGATAGCCGGTCTCTAATTCAAATATAACGTACTAAAAGTAAAGAGCACAAGCAGTCCTTCTAACTCGCATATAGAATATTTGATCCCTTGAGGTGACAAGGTACGATGGGTCGCCTTCCGAGTTCAGATTCCTTAAGAAGAACGGCAGCGTCGGTCTTGGTAGAGAAATCTGGAATAAACAAGACAAGGGCGTTGTAGAAGACTAGTATGTGATCTTCGAAAGCGACCTGTTGAGAGGGGACCCATTCGAACTTGACACATTTCCTGCGAAGAAGATTCGGTGGTGCCACCCGATTAACGTAGTTAGGGATGATTTTACTAAAGAAATGTACTATGCCGATGAATATGGCTGCCCCTTCAACATCTTTGGGAGGGTTGAAATTACAGATGACTTGCGTTGTGTAATGATCAGGGGCGATTTCTCCGAGCATGCTACGCTTGCTGCGCAAGCGCAATATTTTTCTAAAGCAGGCGAGTTAAAAAAATTACAATATATACCGTATCTGTAATAGATCTGCATTATACAAATCGCATGTTGCATTTATCTTGGCGAGTCCAGCGAGGCTTGCTCGTATCTTAGGAGCTTCAGCGGAGCTGTCGACACAGCGAGAAATGTATGCGCGCGCAGGTTTCTTCTCTCCAAGGCCGGTTGCAAGCTGTTACGTTTGTAATGTGTAGTTGGAAGCTCTGGTCTGAGAGCTACAAATCTGGTGTGTTGTGTCAGTGAGTAGTGTACTGTAAGTTCCTGATCATCTATTCTGAATGATTTGACGTGCTGCAATGGGTTCCGAACCGTGCATTATTGACAGCTTGTTATCAAATCTATTTTCTCGGAGGACTATCGAAGAGAAAACAGACATTATTAAGAATGTTAGGCCCTGTCCGGCGCTGCCAGATTTAAAGACACAGCACAGGGAGAAAAACAGAGAATATGTACGTTCGTTCTCTGTATCTCAGCTATGTTGTCCATTGAAAAAGGATTGCTTACAAAAATTAGATTACAGTCCTCTTTCTATGATGAAGTTATTGATGGTTTTGTAAAGAGAATCCGCAGAGTAGAGTTTGTTTTCAAGTAGGAAGATCTAATAAATAGTTGCAGTTTTTCTGTGTACATAGTTTGACGTTTACTTCTTTAAATTATATAATCACTGGCTTGTCATGATTTGTTAATAATTATAAAATTTGTCTGATTGTTATTCTTTTGGCCATTCTTGAAGGTGTGACGTAACCAGTTTGAATGCATGATTAAAATGTTCATGTGATTTAGCGATTTTTGGGTTTATAAATTTTATTCATTCAGAACTATGCATGTCCCACCCCACCAACTTTCACGAATGGAAGAGCAAGCCTGACTTTCATGACCAGCATTCGCCCCTGGTAATGATCTACTTACACCCCAACAGGTGACACAGCAAAATATACTTTTGACAGCTTGACCTTCAAACCTGCTTTATGAAAGCGTTTTAGTTCCTCCCCCAGATGAGTTGGATATTCTTCGAAGGTCTCAGCATCATCTAAATATCGTTAAAGATATTCAAACTTAATATCAGGGAAGACCTTATCTAGCAGCCTACTCAGAACAGCTTCGCCCGTGGAGAGCATTAAAGACCCCGGGGTATCTCTGGAACGCAGAGAGGTGAAAGGAGGTGTGGGCTTGAATGGGTCTAACTACAATATCAGGAACGCATTTAATACTTTAAGAAAGGGTTATATTTCTTTTCAGAGCTCAAACTTAACAAAACTCTTCACTCAGAGAAGGGAAACCAATGCATCAGGTACAATGACAATTTTGATACCAGAATAGAAAAGCCCAGAATTGGAAATTTAACAGTTTTGGGGTTCAAATATACAAGTTTGCATTGTCGCCAAATTAGCGTTTAATTACACACAATATTCCAAAGCATATTGCTCCAACCGATTCAATTTACAGCCTTGCAAAAGCACCGCTTCATAGAAACAGAGACAGTTACAAAATCGTAGTCACCTCACGATAAATTGAAGGAGAACTCAAGAGTGTAATGCACTCTCTATCCTCGATTTACAGTTTAAATCTTTATTAAATTTTACATGAGAAGAAGTATTTTACATTCCTAGGAAGGGGATGGTTAGACAGTTCCCCTCTGGTAAGTCTGCGGAGATAGTTACAGAGATAGGAAACTGGTGGCCAATTACCTGGGCTGATGTTCTGCCTGCCGCTCCCTGTCCTAGTTAACACACACACTCCGAGCCTCGTCGATCAATATGACAAGGTAACTTGGAAATGTCGAGGCTTATATACCCTAGAGGAGGGTTCGAGAAGGCTCCAGAATAAATCCGGACACACCCTCTTATTTTATTTGATAAACCAAAAACCTGCAATATCCCTGTGATTGGCTGAAAAGTAATTTCAGAAAATTTGTTATTGGCCAGATTTAAAGCTGGCGCGATGATAAGGAAGTGTTGAAAACCTTGAAGTACCAAAATAATGAAAGCCAATTCTGGTGAGAAAGCCTATGGGAAACGACTCAGCCGGTCAGCTGTTGTTACTAGAGGTTGAACGTGGAGGAGTACTACTTTGTAATTTACAGGTGTGTACATGATCCACATAATTTTTGAAACAGCCTGAAGGAGACGAAGGTTCATTTGTTTTCAATAGAGGACACTTGTTTCTTATGTGATCGGCCCACACTCACAGCATTTGCGGGGAATGAAAGTTTGACGAGGAGGTGACCGAGATTAGAAGAAGGTGGTGGGTCGTGAGCGACTCCCAGAGCATCGGCATATTTTACTCCTTCCGCAGACACGCACATGGCCTCAAGTTCCCTAAACGTTTGCGGACGGGAAGCAAAACACAAATATGATCTATAGAGGACGAAATCCCTTCAAAGATAGTTTGTACACTTCGACTTTCATAATAGTGCATGCAGTCAGCCTTTGCACTCGGAAATAATATTCTTGAATTTGAGGTGGCAGGGCTCTCGTAGGGATAAAGTTACAGATGTTAATTTACAGAGAAGAGAGCTGAGTTGCAAGAACCAAATTTACAAGATCACTATTTCCTCTTATCCTTTACACAATATGGGAGATTGCGCATCGTCCAACCTCACAGAGGCATCAGTTTTTAAATAGAAACTTCCACCCTATCGGTTGCTCTTAATTAAAGAACTCACACAAGGTAGCCCCTACGACAGCTTGTCTATTGCTTAACAGTTGATAACTTTCTGTCCCCCAAGCCAGTTCACATCATTTACACCAGACTCAATTCTACACCCCAAAATGGATTTACAGGAGCATGAGAGCCCATACCGAATGGCCTGGTTATAACCGGCAATAACAAAGTGAAAGAGGCAGAAAACCTGCATTCCTTCTAGAAATACTCAAACCCTAAGTGGGCCTATGGCCCAATGATACAGAGGCTAAGCCTATTCTACAGCGGTGTGACTAAATGAGAACATTAAATTTCAAAAGAGTGTTAAGAATTTGAACGGTTTAGAAACTTTCGTCACCCCAAGCCAAGTTGCAAGGGAACCAACAGAGGGCCACCACTCGTTGTTCCCGTACAGTACATATTTCCCCGTAGGGAACAGGACAGAGGGTCACCACTCGTTGTTCCCTTACAGTACATATTTCCCAGTAGGGAACAGGGCAGAGGGTCACCACTCGTTGTTCCCTTACAATACATATTTCCCAGTAGGGAACAGCACAGAATGTCACCACTCGTTGTTCCCTTACAGTACATATTTCCCAGTAGGGAACAGGACAGAGAGTCACCACTCGTTGTTCCCTTACAGTACATATCTCCCGGTAGGGAACAGGATAGAGTCCTCAGACTGGCTGAACATTCTACATTTAAGCCATCAAATACATGAAATAAAAGACGTAAACATTCCTCTCAAGATATCTACAGGAGCTATCACATGTTTTTAAAAAAATCTGCCATTACGTTGCTTTACCGTGTCATCCGAATACCGCCCGCTGACACCGCCTACGTTAGGACACGCGGCACTCAATTGACTGGAGCTATGAAGAAGACAAAACTTCCCTGATGCGCCTAGGATTTATAGTACTTTTGAGGGTAAGATTCGAGAACTCTTTAATTATAGGCTGAATTCTTGTACCCCCCCCCCCCGACTTTAATTGGCTAGAGAAAATATTTACAAAATTCTGATGGGTTGATTGCTATTGGGGAAGAAACCAAGAGAAGTATTGATAATTTTGATACATGAACAAAGCAATCTTTAAAGGTAAGGTCAGTCAATGGTAGAAATCAATTTTCCCTTAACAATTTGTTACGGAGTTATCCGTGCTAGTTAGAGGTGAAAGAAGGTGCGGGCGAGTATAAGTCTCAACTTACGAAATTAAAGTTAATTTAAAACTTTAACAAAGGTTATATTTTTTTTTCAAAATCAACAAATGACAACAAATAACAAAGATGTAACAGGTACCATGTAGCAGGTTAACAATTTCAGAATTTACAGAGCCCCCAAGATTAATTTCTGAGCTCTCAGCTCACCACCACAATAGTTACAGGGCACAAAACCCCTAAGTACAAGGAGCACTTGCTCCTAATTGCCAAGTTAAGAGGATAAGAGCAGACCCGCTCTCAATTTTACCAGCCTATCAAAGGCTACAACAACCTTCATTCCTAACTGCCCTTAAGGCACACATACAGTGAAACGGGGGTATCTTGTACCCAACCTACAGGGCCTTCACATGAAGAAAGCAAACACTAGGTTAATTAAATGGCCCAACAAACCAACTTGACTGGAGGCGTAGCTTGCACTCCTACATGAAACTTCTTAAAACCTAGGTGGCACTCGGCCAGTTATACAGGGGCTAATCCCATACTATGGAGGTGACACGATAAGAAAACTTTATTACATTACGAAGAGAAGAAAAACGGTTATGAAAACGTAGTCACCTCAAAACCATATGCGTGGGAGCTCGAGAGGGTTAGGCACTCTCTGTCCCAATTTGTAGTCAAAGAGACGACATTTTACCAAATGTCTATTACATTTTAAAGATCGGTTACATGAGAAAAGCTTCGAACCTGACCCGAGGGTTAAACTGCTGAGCTAGCAAGAAATAAAGTTATTAAACGGCCATTACCTTGTGGATGAACTGCTGCCCGAAGAAAAAGGCGCTTCCCGCCCCCTGCTATACCGTATATGTTCACACACTGCGAAAGATGTTACTGAAGTGGCCCCGAGACCATAAAATCAGCCGTTTTTATACCCTCGTGGAAAATTCGAGATCTTTCAAGAATGAAAAAGAAACACCCCTTCAACTTTATTGGTAGACAAGGAATTACACATGGAAACCTGAGGAAGAAAGCTATGATTGGAGGAAAATTAATTACAGAAATCACCGATTGGTTAAATTCAAAACTGGCGGAAAGAGAAGGGTTATACTGCCAACCCAACAAATGACTGAAAGAAATTTAACAAAGAACAAACTTATGAATACCAAATTCCGTGAAACCTTTGATTTAATACAGATTTTAAAGTTCAGAATTTCTCCTGTAGGGAGGTTTCAACTGGCGCAATATTTGAATTAGCGGCGTGGAAGTGTACCGCCCGGTACACAATTAACTATCGTTTTCCCGCCAGCGGGGAGTTGGGCAATTAAACAGTTGATAGAGACATCTAACTGTAGATAATCAAACCTTCTTGTACTACATAAGTTCAAGTTAGTATACAGAGAGAACAGAGAGAACTGGCCCCAGAGAGTGTGCCCTGGTACAGTATTAATGGCGAATGCCCTCCGAGCAGGCCTGGTGTAGGTCTTACAGGCGACCTGCATGTCTCTGGGGATGCGAACTCTACTTAGGAAGACAACACAACACCCAGCACTCGATTAACCATTTAAAGTTAAAATCCCGACACGGCAGGGAACCGAACTCGGTACCTGTTTCGCCAAACCAGACTAACCATTTCACCATGGAGATGGACAATTTAGTGTAATGGAATTTAATACAATTTGAGAGGGATATTTTTTGATTGAAGAATGTTCAAACAAGGGAACGTGTTGTACTGTCAGTGGTGGAGATAAGTGGGAGGAGAGCATTGCAGCAATAGCGGGACAACAGTACATTATTCCGTGCAATGATCAATTCCACTTTTACCTTTGGACGCTAAGTCTCCCGGATTAATTAGCATCACAGTGCCGTATCCGTCACGGGACTTAGGCGATCCTAGTTTTGCTGTTGGCTGAACCGAAGTCGCAGGTTTCCCAGCCAAGACGTGCGGGGTCTCCCAGGCCCCTTCTTCCCTCGATCCTCCGTTGTATATTTATTTGGAGGAAGGCGCCTCATGATATGAGATCTTCATGATCTTAGCAGCCGAGCACATTTCTACAGATAGACCCACATTTCAAGTGATGCTAATGGTTACAGTCCAGGACTCGACTCCATACAACAAAATGGAGAGCACACAGCTCCGCGCTATCAGCACTTTGGTCCCAGCGCTCGCTGGCGACGATATTCTCGACCCTTTGTAGCGGACTGCTTCACTACCTGGAGCAGTGACAAGTAGACTAGCAAAGCGATATCTACTGCCACAAGTAACAAGTAGTCCAGCCAGGTAAATTTACTGCTACCCTGCCTCGAGCCGTAATAAGTAGTCCAGCTTCGCGATATCTACTGCTACCCTGCCTCGAGCCGTAATAAGTTATCCAGCTCAGCGATATCTACTGCTACCCTGCCTCGAGCCGTAATAAGTTATCCAGCTCCGCGATATCTACTGCTAGCCTGCCTCGAGCCGTAATAAGTTATCCAGCTCCGCGATATCTACTGCTAGCCTGCCTCGAGCCGTAATAAGTTATCCAGCACCGCGATATCTACTGCTACCCTGGCTCGAGCCGTAATAAGTTATCCAGCTCCGCGATATCTACTGTTACACTGCCTGGAGCCGTAGTAGTCCAGGACGTACGCACGAGTGTGAAGATGAAGGATTGTTTCAAGTGGGTGTCCTTGCTCATCTTAGAAATACAGTGGATTGTGAACTAAGTGCAGGCTTTAATTTTCTATGTCAAAAGTTTCCGATCTTCGTTACAGGTTGACATGCGACGATTCGCATCAACGGAGAACCATGATAAATCTTCTCATGATAGCAGTGAAATGAAGCAGCTGGATTCGGTGACTTCTGTACATTCACCATTACACGGTAAGCCTCATTCACAGTCGGTATGCCTTAACTCAAAGGAGTAGGACCTCATTCTGTGTGGGCGGAATCTCCTCTCTATCCAGGGGCTATCAGCTAGGGAACGTGCTTGTGTCACACTCCTCCATATTCAATATAGTATACTGCGTTCTGATATTCCAGAGGGGATTGGAATTAATTTCAGCGAACGAAGAACAACAGAAACTGTACTGGTCAGAATAATGGAAGTAACAATCCACCAGCGTGTGAGACAGGTGTGTAGTCTGTCTATCTTACAGTTCAAAGTGTATATACAGCAGGCAATGTGGGATATGAAGAAGTAGTCATTGTTCTGGTGGAAATCAAACAAATCCTAGGGAAGTGCAGTGGAATGTAGTAGATAAAGTCAGGTGAAGTAAGTGATATAAACTAGTAAATGTACTCACTAAGGAAGTGGAGGAATTTCGAGAGCTAGGAAATAACAGACGACACTAGCTGGTCATTTATCGAAGATCAGCATTTGGTAAATTACGCCTTCTTTTAAACGAAACTTTCTAATCATCATAAATATACAATTCAGGGTGTCGTTCGCGAAAGTATTTACCTGAAACATGAGACTCCATGAGATAGAAACATGCTTATCAGAGAAAGAGGGTAGAGCCTTTGAAATGTGGTGTTACAGAAGAATTCTTGAGGTAAGTAACGAAAACTCGTGTACTTGCCTCGAGGTTGTGCAGTTCTTTCCAGCAGCACTCCCAATGCGGGTGAGCATATTGAACTACATACCTGCAGCACTGCCAACATTACATTTCTCGAAATAGTGGGAAAGAATCGTGGGCCCTCTAGCATTGCAAGTAATTGCGCTAACCGTTACACTGTGAAGCTTAAGGTGAGATGCACTATCATAGAACAAACCAAGAGCACTTGACTGGTGGGAGTTATGGGATAAGTATGGACAAGTGTTTAGGCTTATGACGGAGAACAGGGGAAGTTCGGAAAGACAGGTAGGCCTAATATTTTGAGGGGTAGAGAAGTGAGGGCAAAGGGATCAAGGCAAGGGGAATTTTGACGAGTGTATCTATGTGTCGTCGCTGGTAAAACACAGAGGGAAATATCAGAGTGTTACAGGAAGGTGACAGGTAAGAATAAAGAGATACGTAGAGACTAGTACGGGACGCGATCTGATGAAGTGGATGGGGTCGAGGATCTGTTCATTAAGGACTCTATAGTTATGCTCGTGGAGAAAGTACATGGAGGAAAGGGAACCAAGGTAGAGGAATGAGAACGGTAAGAATTTTGTGTGACAGTTTTCCATGTTGGTACGAAGAACGTACGGCAAGCAGGAATAACTACCAACATAGTGTGGGTACTTTACATGAACTAAGGAGTAGATATATGTGAGACTGGGAGTGAGTGTGTATGCATCAATCAGGAGAGAGATACAGAGGACAAGTGACATAATGATGCGGAAATTGTATGAAAGTTTACTGTAGAGATAGAATGTAACCGATAGCAGGGGAAGTATTTATTCGGATTAAAGAATAATTAAAAGGTTAAAGATGAGAAACACGAAGTTCAAGAGATGATAGTTTGGGGGTACAGACTTAGATAGATTGATACAAACGCGGAAACAATGATTTGGGTAACGGCACAGAAAATAATGTGAATGTGTTGATCGGTCAACTGTCAACTCGGAAGGTAATGCAAATGACAGAAATTTAAATTAACCTGTGAGGAAGAGGTGGATGACAAAGTGACGGAATCGAATAGATGAAGGAATATTATTGATGTGATGGTGGCAGAACCAGATGAGTATTTTGAGAAAATGCGGTGAAGGTGTTTCTGTTCAGCAGACGTACATATTACAATAAAAGTGTGAAAATGTAGACGCATGCATGGAAAACAGAGGGATTGTATGGACCTCTTGTAAGAAGGGAATAATTTATTTTCAACTATAAATAACTACAGTTAGGAACATGCATTTTAGTACGAGTTTCCTAATAAATTTTCACTCGGCCCTAGCGAGAACCTTGGTTTTCCACTTTCTCTCTCGCTCTTTTCCCAACAGGTCAAGTATCATTGCATGTAATTTAGTTACTGGCAAATAGTACCACCCTTCGTTTAGATCCTGTGCGGCAGTATGAGCAAGAAGAGTCTCTCTGACATTATGGAATACAAAGAACGCAAAGTGTCGCCCACTGACGTCTGGTCTTCTTCAGTCCACCGGAGTGAAAAGGCTTGTGGTACTTCAGCTTTATCACAACATTGAAGGACTAAAATCTAAGAATGTTTCCTGTTTTTAGCATTCTGAGTCTCCTTAAGAAACACGTTCACTGCTCGGTGAATGCTGGGATGGTACCTAATATTCTGTGTTCCCCGTCCAAGGGACAGTTCATACGGTGTTGGACTGGAAGACCTCGTGGGCTCACTACTGCAGGAGAGGAGGAGCAGGCCACATGTTGTTAGCTGTGTTCCAAACAGAATGCTACACACGTAACTCTCCAAACGTATAATACGGAACTTTCCGGTGAAGTTTTTCAATACACTTCACAACCGGAAACCAGCTTTTTAAAATGTGCATATCCTATCAGTTGCGAACATTTTCTCAGTTCACAACTTGAAAATTTATTCCCCCCTTTTCTTTCAGGTCAGACAGAAAAGAAAACATTCGATATTAATTTTTGTAACTTGTTTACGTGGCATCAGCTGTAACTGAGACAATTTATATCTTGCTGTAAATTCAAGGTTCCTCTCTGTAAAACTGACACCAGCATGTTTTAATATGACCGCTGCTCCTTTGAAACTACAGTAATAAGTATTAATATCTACTATAATAGCCTTCTACTTGTGCAACAGGAACTAAGTAAGGAATCTTCACCTTCAAGAATGATAAAAGAAACCAAATACACCTTTCTTATCATGATGAGGACAACAAGAAATCTTTAATAGAAAGAGTGAAAAACATACAATAATCTTGGTACATATTTTGTTAAACATAACAATAATTAGAAGTGGCCCTTTTTTGGTGAACCTGAAATAATTCTTTCTTTATATTATTTACATAGTTTCTGATAGATATTCAGGATCACAATTTATCAGAAATTAAATATTTGGTGCGTGTTTTTCTTCCAGATACCTCGATGTCTGCTACTAAAGCAAAGTCCTGTCCTCGTTCAGGTGAGTAAAAAACTGTTAATTGGTTAAACAGGTTAACTGTGACTTGTGTACGGGAGAGCAAACGAATATTCGTTTATGGCTCACATACATTCGAACCGAAACCATTCATTTCCTCAAGAGACGTTTAGAGATTTTGGCATTCCTAGTCCTGGATATCAATAAACTTAATTCGATGAGAGGAATAAAAGGAGAGAGGTGTAAACACAGACAATATAAAGGTGGCCTGGCATATTACTTAAAATCATCCCCCCACGTAGTAGGGAATTTCACGCACTTTCAAGAGATGGATAAAAAATAAGTAGAATATTAACGGAGACAGTTTCAATTGGTCATTCAGTGACACGACATATAACTAAAGAGTTGTTTAACCTGAATTACTCTTGCCGGACTCTTACACTCCACGACCCTTGAACTTCCCACAGCACAAACGTTTCACAGATAAAGTGCTCACTCTGTAGTTGCAGTATAGATGCTTGCTTGGAGCAGCAGTCTGCAGAACGAGTGCAGTAAACATAATATGATAAACTTGTTGTAAGAGGAGATACGAGAGGACCTTGCGTCTGATCTGAAGGTGGGATCCGGTGAGTGTCACGTGAAAACGACTGTAGGCTTGTATTTCAGAGGTCGTGGATGTGATTTTCCGTGGCTCCTCAGTTCGGCACGAGACAAATATCTGTGTGTGAGGTTATCTGAGTTTGTGTCATGTTGTATGGAAGGAGAGCAACAAGAACCTAGTCAATAGAACTACTAGGGATCTACACTTCCAAGCGAAATGCAATACATCCACAATTTAGCAAACAGCCTCCATGGTGTGCTCAACTCTGTCTCACTCCTCAGCTGCTAGAGGATCTAAGGGAGGTGCTAACTCCACGTATTTATTACCAGCACTGTACACGTTCCTCAAACAGCAGTGGAATACAAGACGTCTCCAAGAATTTGCGGTTCAGTTCAAATACTAATTCCGGTGTTTAAATGATAATTTCATCGGAAGCTTGTGGCAGTTCTGTGAAGTACGACAAACCTCACCCAAACGCGGACAGAATCTCAACAACGGTACAGTAAAACACTGTGACTGAACAATCAAGAAACACGTTGTTATTGATGTCTCCCTTTTTCTCTGCGCTATCAAAAAAATAAATTGACTGCTTTGTTCCATCTGTAATGCGAACGCGATGTGATATGGGCACAGCATTGCACAGGACTGCAACTAAAAATCATATCCGATATTATCCGGTTATAAGGTCAATTTGTACGTGAAAGAATCGAACAAAACCTGCAATTCCTACAACTTGTGTTATATCACATTTTTTCAGTGAACCAAACCTTAACTCAGACAACTCCTTAGACCTCCCGAAAGAGAACTAGACTATGTGATGACCCTAAAGTCACATACAGCCAATAACTGAACCCTAAATGCTTACACACCTGTGACTTATGTCCCGCCGTGTTCCAGCGTTAAGTGTTTCCTTTAACATTATTCTCGTATCATCAGTACTAATGAAGTTAAGAAAGTCTTGTATTCTATTAAATCCAAAGCAAGCCGTGTCGACCTTCATACATAATATTATTGGCGCTATTCTATCCATTCTCACCCATATTTTTAATTACTGTCTCAAAAACGGCACATTACCGACAATTTGGAAGTACGCCAATGTAATTCCACTTCCTAAAAACCCAGGTTCGGCACTCCTATCCGATTACCGTCCCATTTCGATTCTCCCTGCTCTCTCCAAAGCGTTAGAACGGTTGGTACGTGCGCAAATATTGGAATACCTTCAGGCTCACTCTCTTCTTGTCCCGCTGCAATCTGGCTTCAAGAAGGGTCATAGCACAGCCACAGCCTTACTCAAAGTGACTGAGGACATCCGACAAGCAATGGACGAAAGACAAGAGACTATACTCACACTCCTTGACGTCAGCAGTGCTTTTGACACGATAAACATCCAGACATTGCTGATGAAGCTCAAATCGTTCTTCGGTAATGTTGCTTTAAAATTTTTCACCGCATATCTCACAGATCGTATGCAACGTTTTACAGTACAAGATACTGCTTCTCAGTGGCGACTCCAGAAGGCAGGAACCCCCCAAGGTTGTGTTCTTGGTCCCCTTTTGTTTGTCCTCTATATAAATTATATCTCCTCTAAAATAAAGTATAATAGATATCACCTCTTCGCCGACGACCTCCAGATTTACTGCCACGTTAATATAAACGATATATCGAATGCAATAAGAGATATTAACTCCGACCTTCAACAACTCAGTGAGTAGTATAATTGGAGAGTTCGGGCGCCTCGTCCTCCTCCTCCCGCGGGAAATTTGAATTCTGGCGGGAAATTTGAATTTTGGCGGGAGATTTGAATTTTGGCGCGAGATTTGAATTTGTAAACAAAGCCACGTGCTTTTTGACAGCTGTCATCGACAACAACGCATCGCTAACCTCACTGCTGCCATCTTGATGGGCCTAAACCTCAGTGGTGCCAACTTAACCTAACTAGCGTGAGGTAAACAAAGCCACGTGTTTTTTGACAGCCACGTGCTTTTTGACAGACAGCAACGCATCGCTAACCTCAGTACTGCCATCTTGACGGGCCTAAACCTCAGTAGTACCAACTTAACCTAACTAGCGCGAGGTAAACAAAGCCACGTGTTTTTTGACAGCCACGTGCTTTTTGACAGTCAACAACGCATCGCTAACCTCAGTACTGCCATCTTGACGGGCCTAAACCTTAGTGGTACCAACTTAACCTAACTAGCGTGTGGTAAACAAAGCCACGTGCTTTTTTGACAGCTGTCATCCGCCATCTTTAAACCACAGAGCATTGTGCTGCCCTCTTTATCGTAGTAGATGTAAATTCATCACCTGTCACCCGCAGTGCTGCCATCTTGACGGGTCTAAACCTTAGTGCTACCAACTAAACCTCACTAGCGCGAGGTAAACAAAGCCACGTGCAGCTGTCATCCGCCATCTTTAATCTATAGAGCACAGTGCTGCCCTCTTTAGCTACTTACCTTTGAAATGTAGTACGTCACAGCTGTCATCCGCCATCTTTAATCCAGAGAGAACAGTGCTGCAATCTTTAGTTGAAATGTGGTGGCGGCAAATTCCACGTGCTCTTGATTGGAAACGAATTCACGTGCTATTTTCTGACAGCTGTCATCCGCCATCTTGCATCACAAACCTCAGTGCTACACTCTTTAGCTAGATACCTTTGAAATGTGGTGGCGGCAAATTCTACATGCTCTTGTTTGGAAACCAACCTATGCGCTTTTTTGACAGCTATCATCCGCCATCTTTAATCCAGAGAGCACCGTGCTGCCATCTTTAGCTAGATACCTTTGAAATGTGGTGGCGGCAAATTCCACGTGCTCTTGTTTGGAAACAAACCCATGTGCTTTTCTGACAGCTGTCATCCACCATCTTTAATCCAGGGAGAACAGTGCTGCACTCTTTAGTTGAAATGTGGTGGTGGCAAATTCCACGTGCTCTTGTCTGGAAACAAACCCATGTGCTTTTCTGTCATCCACCATCTTTAATCCAGAGAGAACAGTGCTGCACTCTTTAGCTGAAATGTGGTGGCGGCAAATTCCACGTTCTCTTGTTTGGAAATAAACCCATGTGCTTTTTTGACAGCTGTCATCCACCATCTTTAATCCAGAGAGAACAGCGCTGCACTCTTTACTTGAAATGTGGTGGTGGCAAATTCCACGTGCTCTTGTTTGGAAACAAACCCATGTGCTTTTTTGACAGCTGTCATCCACCATCTTTAATCCAGAGAGAACAGCGCTGCACTCTTTAGTTGAAATGTGGTGGTGGCAAATTCCACGTGTTCTTGTTTGGAAACAAACCTATGCGCTTTTCTGTCAGCTGTCATCCACCATCTTTAATCCAGAGAGAACAGTGCCGCACTCTTTAGTTGAAATGTGGTGGTGGCAAATTCTACGTGCTCTTGTTTGGAAACAAATTCTACGCGCTCTCCAGCTGTCATCCACCATCTTTAATCAAGAGAGCACCGTGCTGCCCTCTTTGTGGTGGCGGATAATTTGAAAAATTATTTTCGACAAGCAGCCATCTTTAATCCAGAGAGAACAGTGCTGCCCTCTTTAGCTACTTAACTTTGAGGCGGTTAATTTGAAAAATTCTTTTCGACAAGCAGCCATCTTTAATCCAGAGAGAACAGTGCTGCCCTCTTTAGCTACTTACCTTCAAGGCGGTTAATTTGAAAAATTCTATTTAACAAGCTGCCATCTTTAATGAAAAGAGCATCGTTGTGCTATCTTGCGGGTAATTTTTTACATCACAGCTGTCATCCACCATCTTGCATTGCTAACCTTAGTGCTGCCCTCTTTAGCTACTTACCTTTGAAAAAAAATCTTTTTGACAAGCTGTCACCCGCCATCTTGCATCGCAAACCTCAGTGCTGCACTCTATGTAGTGGCGGATAATTTGAAAAAATATTTTTGACAGGCAGCCATCTTTAATCCAGAGAGAACAGTGCTGCCATCTTTAGCTACTGCCATCTTACATCGCTGACCTCGCTGCTGCCCTCTTTAGCTACTTACCTTTGAAAAAAATCTATTTGACAAGCTGTCACCCGCCATCTTACATCGCTTACCTCGCTGCTGCACTCTTTAGTTGAAATGTGGTGGCGGTTAATTCGAAGAAGTTTAATCACGCATCGGGCAAGCTAGAGTAAAGACGTGCTGCAGTGATGACGTCATCATGCATGTTTAGACTTGTCCGTTTTCTTAAGAGTAAGTCGGTGTAAAGGAATGTGGTAGCGGTAAATTCGAACATGTTTAAACATGCATCGGGAAAGCTAGAGTAAGCACGTGCTGTTGTGATGACGTCATTGTGCATGTTTAGACCTGATCGTTTTTCTTAAGAGTAAGTCGGTGTAAAGCAATGCAATAAGTACAACATTTTTGAATGCGATTAAAAATATTTATTTACAAATGTACTACAACAGTGTTCGTTTTTGCTGCTGACAAGGTTGGTGTGCTCCTTAACAACGTATGCTTCTGAAATGCCTCCTGCAACATTCAAATTAAACAAAGCATATAGAAATATATTATACTAAGTATGTTATGCTTTACAGAGAAGATCATATACTTCTTACCTTGCTGTTATTCCTTTTCGGAATCATCATCATCATCATGAGGTACTAGAGAAAGTTCATTCATACACTGTGTACAGTGTTCAATCCTCGGATTTGGTCCATCCCAATCATCATCACCATTTTCTCCTCGATGCTTGTAATGTCGTTCACAAGTTCTGCATAAAGCTACTTCGATCGACATCTTACTGTGTAGAGGAAGGATGTCCCAAAAATTATGTACGTAAGAGGCAGCGTACGTATATAAAATCCTGGTGGTAAGTATTGAATAAGATGTTTCGGCATCGACGATCTATGTTTATAGAACATCTTAATAGCCTCACTCACTCGTGTATGATAAATAAGATGTTGCGTGTGAGCATGCAAACAGCATGCACATTTACAGTTTTGTTCCATAGCGTACGATGTCGAAGCACACACTAATGAAAATGATAAAGATCTATTCTTATTTATAGCCTCGTAACAATATTCGTTAGCGGATGGTAAGTAACATCACTCATATGAATAATAAGACAATAGGCTGCTGTGTTAGCAGGAATGTTTTCAGACGTTTCAAATTCTAAACGAATCTCAACTGGAGATTCTTTTATAGATTCTTCATGATAAGAGCAGTCTATAACTACAATCGGTGCATTATTTTTAAATTCTTGAGGTGTAAATAGCGGTCGATCTTCTTTCTGATAATATGATGATTGAAATTTACAAAACATGTCATAGAGCATCCCAAACTTATTTTTCTCAAAGTTAATGTCTATGTTTTCGTAGGGATACGTAATTCCGTTGAGATATAGTCTAACGTGTCTTAATTTACAGTGATCAAACAGTGAGCTATCTTTTTCGTGATTGAATTTACGATTAGTTTGAAATCCAAAAATAATGTACAAGGGCTTCTCAGTAAAACGTGATGTTTTAACAGCCCAGTTATGCTTGTTTGTAGGTGGTAACACAGGATATTCATGCAGCTTCCAACTTCTAAAACGTATAGGTAATGGTATATCATTTTCTACAATCTTGAGCAATCGAAGTTTTTCACGATCAGATAAGGTTACATGTGGAATCCGCCACAGTATACGATGCAGTGTTATTTTCGATTCTACTGGCGTTTCTACTGCTTTAAGAGAATTGTAATCACTTCGATCACGGATTAGAATAAGCTCTTGTTTTGCGTTGATTATAATACGTGTAAAGTCTTCTGCGAATCCAAAAATATGTTTCAGTGATAACATACCCATAAAAGTTCCATCCTCATTAATCATCCAGTTGTTAGTAGCTTTTGGACGCCATCCAGCCATCCGCAAAAGATTACTTTCTTCATCACAGAAAGAAGGGTAGAGTTTCATTGCACTTGTAATACCAACATTCTTCGTTCGATCTATTTCAACATTATTTACTTCATATCGCGCTTCAGAAAAGAGAAAAGCTAGAGCATGGTTGTTTAGTTGTGAAGTGCTTGGTCCACTTCCATCAGACTTTTCTAGTCGTCCTTCAATATAGAGGTAGCTTTCGTGTGGTAAGGTGTAAACATCTTGTTGATTAATAATAAAATGATTTTCATCATTGTTATTTAATCCAAACGTAAAAGGTTGATAGGAATGAAGCTCACTTCGTACTACACCTTCACGACTTTCTACTGTATTCGTAATGTCTAGCATTTCTTCCATTCTGTTGTAGTAGTGTATATCCTAAATCTTGGAGTATCTGCTTATGGGTATCTGTTAACTCGATGAGTCTCTGCACACATGTAGTATGTCTTCGGAATGTACACCGTGTTTTATAGATGGTTTTCATACTGGTTTAAGATGTAGTTTGTAAGCTACGTACGCGTGCTGATCTAAATGAATAAGCTGATTATGTTTATTTACAAGTATAAGAGTAATGTTGCTAATGTGTTTTACAGACACAGGATGACAAAGAACTACTGCTGGTTTCTCACAAATAGTATATCCACGTTCCTCTGTAACAATAAAGTCGTGCAGGACTTGCGAAGGTTGTAGATTACTATTCAAGTGTGTAATAATATTACAAGTAATGTTCACATTATAATCATCGAAGAGTTTTATAGGTTGATCAGACTCGTAACGTACGTTCGGTAGGAGCTCCCTCGATGAAAATCCAAGCAGTGGTCCAATCGAATCAGGTTGTGATTTGAAGTCAATCTTAAATGATGATTCAATAACACATTTATGTGTAATGTTGCTTATAGTGATTGAGAACTTGTAATTATGATTACTAAAACTATCTTCCCCAAACTGATCAATTAACGTACTTTCAATATAGTCGTGAATATCGTCTACTGTATAACTACCTGAGGGTAGTGTTAGCACATACTCATCGTAATAGAACTTGTTTAAACCATCACGCACATTATAGATTTTATTGTAGCTTTCAAACGATACTAGTCCAAGACTATGCGGCTGATAACCAAGTTCGATTGGTGGATTAAAACATACGGTTGTTTCAGGTCCTTCTCCACGTACAGCAAACGTTCTTTCACTGTTCGTCATCACGTAGACACTAATGCACTTTCTCTACTGTCTGGGTTTGATATCTATATATATAAAAGCAAGTCGGGCTGGAGCGATGTATATATAAATATTTAAAAATGAAAAAAGACGTGAATTAATGAGGCACTTCCAGAAATCTCAGAAATTTGAAATTTGGTACGAGGGAAACTGATGACCCCAGGATCCGTAGAAAAATCGGAAATCCTCAAAATTCCCTGAAGGGGGCACGCTGGAGGGGCTCAAATTTTGGGCTCAGCATAAGAACACAGTCGTATAGTATATCCAAAACGATAACCTATAGGTTTCGTGGGCTTAAAAATTTTCGGGAATTTCCTCATTTTTATCCCCCAAACCCCAAATCAAGATGGCGGCACAACCTGCGAGACGAGGTAGACAATTGAAATTTGGTGAAATTATAGCTTTTGGTCCCTAACCGACGGGAAAATTTCAAGATGTTCAAATTTTTCACTTTTTACCCCCAAAGATATCGAAATATTGAAGCAATTTTAATGACTGTGCAGACATTCCTTTCGAGCTATTTTTTGGCTAAACGGTAAGTCGTATCACAAAACGGATGGCACAATGTCGCTTCAATTCGGAGTGATCTACAACTTTGTTCCTGTGACATTTTGTCGTATCTCTCTCCCTTATACGTTAAATTTGGCCCTATTTCTGGATTGTTCGTAAATTTGGTGATTTTTACAAGTATATTCTATTGTTTGACACACTTATAAGAATGATAGGATCATCACTTTGTGTACGCACATTGGTACGATTAAGGGACATATGTGTACCAAATTTCGTGATTCTAGCTTATACATAAGTAGGCAAAATGTAATGTAAAATGTTAAAAATGCACCCAAATTTCACCCTATTCAATATTTGAACTCACTTTACCCCCTTAATATGGGAGATACGAGGAAACGGTTCAGAAACAAACATGTAGAGCGATAAATGAGGCGTCTGATGGCGCAAACCGTTTCTTAATATCATAAACCGTTTAGGAGATATGAATCACGAAGTGGAAGTCTGCACTTTTCAACTTGCTCATGCTTATCCGTCATCTAAATAAATAAAATCGTAACGACCGTGTGTCTGTACATTGATTATTTTGGCGAAATTTCCGTACAGTTATCCGTTTCAGGTGTAATAATGACCATCTGCATCATTTTTAGCTTTGGTGTCTGTTTGTCTGTTTGTCTGTCCTTCTATAACTTGAAAACAACTGGATATATTTCCATCAAACTTCATATTTAGAATCCACCTGTCCTTGGGTAGGTTTTAGCGCAAAAAGTAAAATCGTAACGACTGTGTGTCTGTACATTGATTATTTTGGCGAAATTTCCGTACAGTTATCCGTTCCAGGTGTAATAATGACCATCTGCATCATTTTTAGCTTTGGTGTCTGTTTGTCTGTATGTTTGTCTGTTAGTCTCTTTGTCTGTTTGTCTGTTTGTCTGTCCTTCTATAACTTGAAAACTACTAAATATATATTTCCACCAAACTTCATATTTAGAATCCACCTCTCCTTGGGTAGGTTTTAGCGCAAATATCGTATCTAAATCACTGAACTGAGTGGGGATTTTTACGAAACCGAAACCTTGGTTTGCTCTCCCTCAAAGTATACACAACCGAACTTAATGGAAATCAACCTGCCTTAATGAAAATTAATTTCTAAACCTTTTTTTCTCATGTGCATCATTTCGATAACAGGATTTAGTAAGGGAGATATCATTAACGGATCATTTTTCGGTACAAATCCCAGCGGACTTAACGCAAGAGCGGGTGCGTGTAAAGCGTACTTCTTACAACTTGAAAACTAACAAGATATTTGAACCAAATTTTATATATAGCATCCATCTGTCCAAGGGTAGGTTTCCTTGGTGTCTGTTAGTTAGTTAGTTAGTTAGTTTGTTTGTTTGTTTGTTTCTTTGTTTGTTTGTTTGTTTGTTTGGTCTGTTTGTCTTTCTCTAACTTGAAAACTACTGGATATATTTCCACCAAACTTCATATTTAGAATCCACCTATCCTTTGGGGAGGTTTTAGGGCAAATATTGTTTCTAAATCCCTGAACTAATTGGGGGTTTATACGAAACCGAAACCGTGATTTTGCACTCCCTCAAAATACACACAACCAAACTTAATGGAAATCTATCTGCCTTAATGGAAATTAATTTCTAAACCTTTTCTTCTCATGTGCATCATTTCAATCACTTACAGGAAAGATAGTATGATCAAACTCTACACGAACATTGGCCCACCCAGTACCCATATGTGAGCCAAATGCTATGTCACATAATTATCCGAAGAGTAATGCAATGTAAGATAATCTTACACAAATTTCAACCTATTCAACGTTTTTGATTCAATCTCACCCATGAATAGATTAGATGCGAGAAAATATCATAGGACCAGCCATTTAGATCGCTAAATACTGCGCCTTACGGTACAATCCTTTGTCGATATGACGTACCGTTTAGCAGCAGTTAATCTGTAAATGAAGGTCTACAATATTGTAAACATTCGTATACTTTCGTATGTCCATCTGTATATATTCATTGATGTCGATTTGTAGCGATCGAGAAAGGATGTGTCTGCTATTGTAATCAGTACTCCTTACACCGACTTTGACGGCTGGCAGTAGGAATAGGGTCCTTCTCCAACTCCTGTGTAACTGGCATTAGTAAGGAGGGCCTACCATTTTAATGAATAATTCACTTTTCGATTTGTCTTGCAGAAGGCAAGGGATCATGCAGTTTTGTTCGAAAGTCCCCTACTCTATTGTGTTTGGCTCTAGGCCAGGGTGCCCGCCATTATAAACAAATTTTCCAATCTAAAATTTGACTAGCATTAGGCATAGTGGCCAGCTATATTCATGGAAACTCACTAATTCTGTGTGACTGGCAGTAAGCTGGCTAGCAGCAGTAAAAAGGGACTGTCATTATAATGATAACTGCAAAACTCAATTTTGACTGGTGGTAGGGAAGTTGCCTGGTATTATAATTAAAACTCCTCAACTGTAACCTGTCTGAAAATAGGAAATGGGTCTGCCAGTGTAACTAAAACTCCCCAAATCGATTGTGACCGCGCAGTAGGCATTGGGGCCTGCAATTATAATGTAAACTTACCAACTCGATTGTGAATGGCAGTAGGCAAGTGAGCCTGGCGTTATCATCACAACTCCGCAACCCTCACTTTACATTGGAAACAACGTATGTGGACCTCCCCATGCTATTTCTCGGATAAGGCTAAGAGACATGCAATTTTAAAACAATCTCATTTGCTGCACGCACAGTATTTACGTCGATATCCGTATACAATGTAGAATACCGTAGCGAAGCACGGGTACATTTGCTAGTAAGAACATAAGACATAATCGTCCGCACATGCGTGTATTAAAGTTTTGCACACGGTTTTTATTGTAAACAATGTCTGCACTGCTTCCGAAATAACGTATGAGCTCAAAAGGAGGAGGTAAATCTCCATAGCTATCAAAATACCATACTTTAGATTTACGTTTTACATAAGCAACGTAATGAGTTCCAGGTCCACGACTGTCGTCCAAGTTAATTACGGCACTTTCACGTTCACGTGGGCGCGCTGGTAGTTGATCGCGCATATACACTCCTCGAAAATAATGAATTCCTAGTTGTTTAGCAAACGTAAAAACTTCATCATGCGTTAGAGCTCGACGTTTTTTGGAGAAATGTAGATACCAAGCCCTTTCTTGTATGGCGCTAGCGTCATGTTCACACCTTTGCCTCGTAACGCAATTGCCTCCATCGTCTTGTTATGACGTTCACTCTCTTTCAACTGTTGTTTCGCTTCTTCTACAGCTTTGACAGTTCTCGCTACAGCACTAGCACCACCTAGCAATGACCCTAAAGCTGCTAAGCCAGCAAACAGCGCAGGAAGAAATCCTCCTCGTTTTGGTACAGGAATAATTCGTGCACGTTTACTAAATATTGCTCTGCACTTTGGAGAAATTCTCGCTCTTGCTGCGCGTAACGCTTTAATAATAATTACACGAGGATTGTATTCCCCTCGAATAGCTTTTTGCGCAGCCTTTATAACATCTTTCCATCCAACAGTTTTTACTTTCTTCTTCTTCTACATGTCGTTTGGATATTGTTGTTTCACCATGCTGGACACGACTTTACTAGTCAAGAGCAAATCATAAACTAACCGTTACCTCTTGTTTCGTTTAATATATATATTACTATTACGTACTTTATGATTCAGTTATCATGAAGATTATAAAGCAGCAAGACACGCTACCTGTTACCGACATTGTACCACATCTCTTACCTAGTTCTAGTACAACTACAGGAAAACGTCATGGAACGTTGTTTCCTTTCACTGTTCGATGTATTATATCAGGTCCATCGGGATGTGGTAAAACAAATCTTTTACTCACACTTATTACTTCTGTAAATGGTGTACGCTTCGAGAATATTTACGTTTTCGCAAAGTCACTCTATCAGCCGCTATATACTATTCTACAAACTGTAATGCACGATCTAGTTAAAGATGGAATAAGATATTTTAAATTTAATTTACATGAGCAAGTACCATCACCAGACGATGTGCCTCCTAATTCTCTTATGATCTTTGATGATGTCGCAACAGAACAGCAAAACGTTATTCGTGCATTCTTTAGTATGGGTCGGCATAAATATGTTGATTGCATCTATTTGTGCCAAACCTATTCTCGTGTGCCTAAGCAGTTGATACGCGACAACGCAAATGTTATTGTGCTTTTTCGGCAAGATGAGCGCAACATGCGGCATGTGTATAACGATCATGTTAACACTGATATGACATTCGATGACTTTAAGCGTATGTGTGCTAAATGTTGGTCATTACACCGTTACAGCTTTTTAGTTATTGATAAAGAAAGTGATGTACAGCATGGACGATATCGCATGGGTTTCGATCATTTTATATGCATTAACACAGAATTACAGTAACTACTTGATTATAAACCATCATCATGTTAACATCTAGCAAGGAGATCACAAAACATATCATCCAAGCTCGAAACAATATTCGACGGAAATTTAAAGAGCTTAAACGTATTCAAGCAGACACGGATTTATTTTTAAGAACACAACTAAGTACACCACTGAAAGAAATTTTTAATTCTACTTCATTACCGCAGTCTACTTCAAGTTTTGCTTCTATGCAAACATCATATCATAAAGAGAAGCATGAAGAAGAAAAGCATGAAGAAGATACGGAAGAGAAGAAGCAGGATGTAGATCAAGAAGAGGAAGAGGAAGATAAGGAAGAAGAAGAAGAAGAAGAACTTAATGATACATCACCATCTAAGCGTGTTGAGTTTTTAACCACAGATGTTATTGCTGAAACACCTACTACATCGACGCAAAATCTACCATCTTTGTCTGAGGTTATGTTTACACCAGAGTATCGCAATCAGTTTAGAACTTTTATTCAAGATACCTATGGATCTCTCTTTGCACCTTATATAGAAAAACTTTTTACAGGACAAACTGACACTACCTACGGTATTCGCTACGAAGATGACTGTTTCCGGATAGGAAATTCAAATGTTAAGATTAATAGCAATAAACTCATTGTAAAAGGTGTTACCTATAAACCTACGAAAGGACTCTTAGAACTTCTTTTCTCACGAATACCTGACAAGGATATAATTTTACAAGGTGATCTTAAAAAATATAAAGCAATACTTTTTGCTACTGACGCAACACGACGTAATTACAAGATAACAGAAGCTGTAAATGCGAATAAGAGTTACAAGTATCGTGAGTTTATTTCTAAGCTGTTTCCGACTGCACGTAGTTTAGATGTTATCTACAAGCCTTTGTTGCCGTATGTGGATGTAAGATACTGGAATGACCCAAACTTACTCGTTGAACGATTACAACTTTTAAGAGCATCGCAAGAGGCTGGTCACACTGGTCACGGATCAGAAATTCTAGAAATAGAAAGAGAACTACGTTATGCCGGTATTATTTTGTAATGGCTCGTCAAGAGAAGATCTCACCTGTAAAGGTAAACATCGCACATGAGTTACATAAACCAGCACGTCGCACCTACTGTCGCAGACGCGTTATTACACGAGGAAAAGATGATCTCTGGCAAGCAGACTTAGTAGAAATGATTCCATATGCTTCTAGTAATAAGGGGTATAAGTATCTACTTAATGTTATCGATGTGTACTCGAAGTTTGCTTTTGCACAACCCGTGCGTTCTAAAACAGCAGCTCAAGTTAAAGAAGCATTTAAACATATTGTTGAAGAATCGAAACGCTGCCCAAGGCTTCTTCAAACTGATCAAGGTAAAGAGTTTTACAACAAGGATTTTTCTTCTTACCTCAAGTTACTTGGCATTCAACACTACTCTACGTTCAGCAATCTCAAGGCAAGTGTTGTAGAACGCTTTAATCGTACACTCAAAACAATGATGTGGCGAGAATTTACAGCGCAAGGTTCATATCGTTGGATTGATCTGCTACCTAGACTTTTATCTACCTACAACGATACACCTCATCGCACTATCGGAACAAAGCCACGTCTTGTTACAAAGAATACACCTCGTATAAATGCTATTCATCTTGTAATTAAAACAGCTGATCCAGGTCGTCATCGCTTTAAAGAAGGTGATTTTGTTCGCATCAGCAAACACAAGTCTATCTTAGCAAAAGGATACACACCTAACTGGAGCACTGAAATTTTTCAAATCAGAAGTGTTAAGCTTACTAATCCAGTTACGTATTTACTTCGCGATCTCAGAGGACAGCCTATTGAAGGAGGATTCTACATCGAAGAACTGCAGAAAACAAAATATCCTGATCACTATTTAGTTGAACGTGTTATTCGACGTCGTGGCAATAAACTGTATGTTAAATGGCTTGGTTTTAATAACAGCTTTAATTCATGGATTAATAAAGAGGATGCACTTTAAATCTTATGTGTGTTTTCTTTTAATCCTCTACGTTTCCTTTCTTCTAAGTCACTAGGACATGCTGTAGGATTAAACAACACCTGTAATATATTTTGACAATTCATATTTATTTTAGAATATGTATACATTTTTATCCTTTGTTTAATTTGCGGTCTTTGTCACTCAGTTTTCGTTTTATTACACCAACAACGACAAGTGCTGCTATATTCTTCTGAGCAGCTAAAGCACCAGGTAATAACACACACACACACAGCATAACTCTACGAAGCAGATTTTAACAGCTACACGACATACTCTATGCAGGCAGCATGTAACTACGTGTCAGGCGAACGTGTTCTAGGGCCGCAGGGGAGATGAAGCACGAAGAAAAGAAGATCAATCACTCTATTGATGAGTCCAGGCCCAACATGCTTCCTCATCTTTCTCCCAGCACGTTTCTTCACCCTTTCCTTGTTTACTCTCTCCACAGCCATGATAAGTGTTTATAAGCGAAGACAACTCGTTAGTTTTAGGTCCGTGATACAGTTTAATTAGTTGACATGTACGGCACTGTCTCACAGAAGGTCGTCTACCTAAACTCACGTGTTCATGATGTAAACTACACGTTTGAAGCTCTGACAAAACAGGATCTTGAGTCCACTCACGAGGCACCTTATCCCAAATCTTCTTTACAGCATTCGCAGCTACATTAACCAAAAATGCCTTTGGTAATGCATTTAACTCTTCTTCTGTAAAAGTGTTTAGTTTCTTTTTGCATGCATAAAACTTTACGATCGCCTTTTCAACTGCGTTACACTTAGTATCTGTTAGAAATGACATGATGTCTTTACTCTAGAAATGTTTCTTTTACACTAAGGTTATTTCGACACTGCAGTTTACATATGTTGTTCACTTCCCGGCATGCACTGCGACACAACCAATCAAAGAGCATACCTACATGTTGTAAAGACTGTTTACTTGTTTCTCTACTATGCTCCTTCGGAAGAGTTTTAAATGATGGGCACCCCAATTCATGCATGTCGATAATTTCACATGATGGTGGTAGAAAATCACGCAACCATTCTTTCTTTTCACAACCCTTTAAAAGAACAAGATCTGCTCTTGACAAATGTGCATTCATCATTAAAGGTAGAAAACGATAAGGTATTCCTTTTTCTTCCCACTTCAAACCTAAATTGTTTTCAATCCACTGAGTCTGCTTTTTATCTTCATCTGTTTGCAAACAGTAAGGGAACGGTTGGCTAAATACTAAACTAACAAGTTTTGGAGCACACAACACACTGCAATCTAACACAGCCACCTCTTTAAACACAAATTTGTTTCCGTTTACTTTAAAGCCTTGCACATCAACTATTAATGTTTTCGTCATGTTTGCACTCCACACTCTATCACTGTTTCTCAAAGACTAAAGCTTTTAGTCAGCGAACGGGGTTAAACATGCACAATGACGTCATCACTGCAGCACGTCCTTACTCCAGCTTGCCCGATGCGTGATTATACTTGTTCGAATTAACCGCCACCACATTTCAACTAAAGAGTGCAGCAGCGAGGTAAGCGATGTAAGATGGCAGTAGCTAAAGATGGCAGCACTGTTCTCTCTGGATTAAAGATGGCTGCCTGTCAAAAATATTTTTTCAAATTATCCGCCACTACATAGAGTGCAGCACTGAGGTTTGCGATGCAAGATGGCGGGTGACAGCTTGTCAAATAGATTTTTTTTCAAAGGTAAGTAGCTAAGGAGGGCAGCACTAAGGTTAGCAATGCAAGATGGTGGATGACAGCTGTGATGTAAAAAATTACCCGCAAGATAGCACCACGATGCTCTTTTCATTAAAGATGGCAGCTTGTTAAATAGAATTGTTCAAATTAACCGCCTCGAAGGTAAGTAGCTAAAGAGGGCAGCACTGTTCTCTCTGGATTAAAGATGGCTGCTTGTCGAAAAGAATTTTTCAAATTAACCGCCTCAAAGGTAAGTAGCTAAAGAGGGCACCACTGTTCTCTCTGGATTAAAAATGGCTGCTTGTCGAAAAGAATTTTCCAAATTAACCGCCTCAAAGGTAAGTAGCTAAAGAGGGCAGCACTGTTCTCTCTGGATTAAAGATGGCTGCTTGTCGAAAATAATTTTTCAAATTATCCGCCATAACAAAGAGGGCAGCACGGTGCTCTCTGGATTAAAGATGGTGGATGACAGCTGAAGAGCGCGTAGAATTTGTTTCCAAACAAGAGCACGTAGAATTTGCCACCACCACATTTCAACTAAAGAGTGCGGCACTGTTCTCTCTGGATTAAAGATGGTGGATGACAGCTGACAGAAAAGCGCATAGGTTTGTTTCCAAACAAGAACACGTGGAATTTGCCACCACCACATTTCAACTAAAGAGTGCAGCGCTGTTCTCTCTGGATTAAAAATGGTGGATGACAGCTGTCAAAAAAGCACATGGGTTTGTTTCCAAACAAGAGCACGTGGAATTTGCCGCCACCACATTTCAAAGGTATCTAGCTAAAGATGGCAGCACGGTGCTCTCTGGATTAAAGATGGCGGATGATAGCTCTCAAAAGAGCGCATAGGTTGGTTTCCAAACAAGAGCATGTAGAATTTGCCGCCACCACATTTCAACTAAAGAGTGTAGCACTGAGGTTTGTAATGCAAGATGGCGGATGACAGCTGTCAGAAAATAGCACGTGAATTTGTTTCCAAACAAGAGCACGTGGAATTTGCCGCCACCACATTTCAACTAAAGATTGCAGCACTGTTCTCTCTGGATTAAAGATGGCGGATGACAGCTGTGACGTACTACATTTCAAAGGTAAGTAGCTAAAGAGGGCAGCACTGTGCTCTATAGATTAAAGATGGCGGATGACAGCTGCACGTGGCTTTGTTTACCTCGCGCTAGTGAGGTTAAGTTGGTAGCACTAAGGTTTAGACCCGTCAAGATTGCAGCACTGCGGGTGACAGGTGATGAATTTACATCTACTACGATAAAGAGGGCAGCACAGTGCTCTGTGGTTTAAAGATGGCGGATGACAGCTGTCAAAAAAGCACGTGGCTTTGTTTACCACACGCTAGTTAGGTTAAGTTAGTACCACTAAGGTTTAGGCCCGTCAAGATGGCAGTACTGAGGTTAGCGATGCGTTGTTGTCTGTCAAAAAGCACGTGGCTGTCAAAAAACACGTGGCTTTGTTTACCTCACGCTAGTTAGGTTAAGTTGGCACCACTGAGGTTTAGGCCCGTCAAGATGGCAGCAGTGAGGTTAGCTATGCGTTGTTGTCGATGACAGCTGTCAAAAAGCACGTGGCTTTGTTTAAAAATTCAAATCTCGCGCCAAAATTCAAATCTCCCGCCAAAATTCAAATTTCCCGCCAGAATTCAAATTTCCCGCGGGAGGAGGAGGAGGCGCCCGAACTCTCCAATTATACTACTTCAGTGTGTACGCCAGTGAAAACTCTCTCCTCCTCAACCCCCAAAAATCTCAAACAATTATTACCGGTTCTCAGAAATTATTAAACATCATGTATATAAATTATGCTATTCCTCCGGTGATATTAAATGCCACCGTAATCCCGTTCAGTAAGGAAGTTAAGAACCTAGGTATGACCCTGACTGAAACTCTTGACTGGTCTGCACACGTAATAAATACATGTAGAAAGATGTACGCGACGTAAGACGTAAAGATAAAACTACTCCAAACTTTGATACTACCAATACTTGACTACTGCGACATTGTCTTCATTGATGCAACCCGTGAACAAACTATGAAACTTCAACGAGCACTGAACTCTGGACTTCGATATGTTTTTAACTTGAGTTACGATGCTCACATAACCCCTAGCTACACATTTCTTTCCTGGCTGAAACCCGAGGGGCGACGGAAATTCCATGTACTTACGTTGATATATCGAACTCAGAAGGAAAATCTACCCAAATACATCTCTTCAAAATTCCATTTATTATCCTCATTCCATAATTGTAACACTAGATCTGGCACTTCCCTCGCTATTCCCGTCAACCACTCTTCAATATATAACAGATCATTCGTTGTGGCTGGGTCACGATTTTGGAATTCACTCCCAGCTGCTGTCAGGAACTCAAACTCAATATCGAAATTTAAGATTTCATGTAGAGATTACCTGTTGAATACCGTTGATTGTCTCGTGTGTATGATGACGTATGATAGGTTGTGTGATTGTGATTATTATTATTATTATTATTATTATTATTACTATTATTATTATTATTATTATTATTATTATTATTATTATTATTATTATTATTATTACTATAGTGTAATGTACATAATTTTAGCTTCTTACTCATGTACATAGATCACTTTTATGGCCATACTTATATTTCCATTTACTTTATTACTTATTGTGTTCTCTTTTTGCATTGCTTATTTTTTTTTTTTTTTTTTTGTAGTTTGTATCTTACTTTTCATTATGACTTTGTCTCTTTCTCATTATCTATACGCTCCGAAGTTTATTCTATTTTGTTTCTTGAACTCTGCTTTCTTTCTTCATTATATGTTGTCCAAATCTGTAATTTTTAGCTTTTTATCTTTGATTTTATGATAGAATAGTACATTTGTTGTATATATGTATTATATGTAGATTAATAATGTGGTTAAGTGTAAGAGAGGGCCACTAGCCCTAACTTCGCCACTGCTAAAGTCAATAAATAAATAAATAAATAAATAAATAAATAAATAAATAAATAAATAAATAAATAAATAAATAAATAAATAAATAAATAAATAAATAAATAAATAAATAATTTGGCTTGAGAAAGGCGGTTCCCTTGACGAGTGCTGATGTCATGTATGCTACTGTTTTGTATAAGTCCTCGTTTATTGTACAGTAGTGTATAACATGGGCCTCGCAGGCCAACACTGTGTTAACTTGTTTAAAAGCTTAGATTAACCATTTAATATCTTCCAAGCGCCTGGCTTAATTCAACCAAAATGTGTACAAATGATGACGTTAACAAAATGTGGTTCACTCTTAAGAAAGAATAATCAAATATGGATCAATCTTTGTACACACAACCTACTCTCCATTTACATATTTTGAAGTGGTTCTAATGCTGCCAACTATATGCAATATTTAGAAGAAGCTTTGCAGTTACTCTTGTGGGCTGATCCGACTTTGACTGAACACTGTACGCTCTAACAAGTGATGTGTGTATGTTTAGATGGTTCCAGAATTATTAATATTGAGCAAATGGAGGTGTCAACGAAACACGGGAAATGTAGCTAAATTAAAATAAGTCATAATTACAGGTTTTTGTTAATTATCTCGCACATCTTTTACTCACGATACAATGTTAAGCCACTGATATCTCAAACAGTCAGCTCGCACTCATGAAGCTCACTGTATTGCACTTGTTACGCACTTCAGTTCCCTTCCCGTACCGTGAAGGGGTGGGACGGGCCTCTCTCAGACCAAACCGTCAGCTCACTGTATTCAACTTGTTACGCACTTCAGTTCCCTTCCGGTAACTTGAAGGGGTGGGACGGGCTTCTCTCAGACCAAACCGTCAGCTCACTGTATTCAACTTGTTACGCACTTCAGTTCTCTTCCGGTAACTTGAAGGGGTGGGACGGGCTTCTCTCAGACCAAACCGTCAGCTCACTGTATTGAACTTGTTACGCACTTCAGTTCTCTTCCGGTAACTTGAAGGGGTGGGACGGGCTTCTCTCAGACCAAACCGTCAGCTCACTGTATACAACTTGTTACGCACTTCAGTTCCCTTCCCGTAACGTGAACGGGTGGGACGGGCCTCTCTCAGACCAAACAGTCAGTTCGTAAACACAGAGCTCTCTCTATTGAACTTGTTACGCACTTCAGTTCCCTTCCGGTAACGTGAAGGGGTGGGACGGGCTTCTCTCAGACCAAACCGTCAGCTCACTGTATACAACTTGTTACGCACTTCAATTCTCATCCCGTACCGTGAAGAGGTGGGGCGGTCCTCTTTCAGTCCAGGGAGGTTTGTGGTGTGGAGAAATAGAAAATTATATTCGATAAAATGTTAAAGAAATGCCAACTGGAACTTAATAAAGGAATGAGTTGTCTTGGATTCTCTTCGTTTAAAAATGAACTCTACCAGTGGTTAACAGTACTGCACGACTTACCGCCACTTTGTCTTCTGAAGCTCATTTGAGGATACTAGTGAAGATTATTTAAATGATGTAGTACTACAACGTTTTAGTGGGAAGCAGGAGCATGCTTCATGAGCTAAAGCTCATTCTGTATAACTCTTATTCGTTGTGAGTGAAGGTTTATTTATTTTTTAGCATTTACTTCAGAGGAAAGCACGGATCAGTTAGCAAATCATGCTCTGGTACGAAACAACACATGCTGCGCCCAACGTCGCCCCTCATACCATCAGAGCAGACGTGTGGCAGCCAGTCGAATAAAATGTTATGGACTTTTTTTTTGCTAGGGGCCTTACGTCGCGCCGACACAGATAGGTCTTATGGCGACGATGGGATAGGAAAAGCCTAGGAGTTTGAAAGAAGTGGCCGTGGCCTTAATTAAGGTACAGCCCCAGCATTTGCCTGGTGAAAAAGGGGAACCACGGAAAACCATTTTCAGGGCTGCCGATAGTGGCATTCGAACCTACTATCTCCCGCATGCAAGCTCAGAGCCGCGCGCCTCTACGCGCACGGCCAGCTCGCCCAGTGTTATGGAAATCCATAGGAACATCCGGCAACATAAAAGAATCTAATATGTTCAATTTTCAATCCAGCTGAATCTAGCAGAAAACTGTGGGCTTTTTCAGAAGTGATTTAACACGATTGTGATATTGTCGATTATTCATTTTACACATGTCCGGAATAAGAAATACATCAAACACGGTTAAATCATCTCGAAAATACTGCGAACTGTCCAGCTCCTGAAATGAGTTGCACACATCAGTTTATCACGTAGATAGAAGCACTGGCAGTTCAGTCCGCACACATCAGTTTATCACGCAGATAGAAGCACTGGTACAGTCCGCACACATCAGTTTATCACGTAGATAGAAGCACTGGTAGTTCAGTCCGCACACATCAGTTTATCACGTGGATAGAAGCACTGATGGTACAGTCCGCACACATCAGTTTATCACGTAGATAGAAGCACTGGTACAGTCCGCACACATCAGTTTATCACGTAGATAGAAGCACTGGTGCAGTCCGCACACATCAGTTTATCACGTAGATAGAAGCACTGATGGACATCAGTTTATCACGTAGATAGAAGCACTGGTAGTTCAGTCCGCACACATCAGTTTATCACGTAGATAGAAGCACTGGTACAGTCCGCACACATCAGTTTATCACGTAGATAGAAGCACTGGTAGTTCAGTCCGCACACATCAGTTTATCACGTGGATAGAAGCACTGATGGTACAGTCCGCACACATCAGTTTATCACGTAGATAGAAGCACTGGTACAGTCCGCACACATCAGTTTATCTGTAGATAGAAGCACTGGTAGTTCAGTCCGCACACATCAGTTTATCACGTAGATAGAAGCACTGGTACAGTCCGCACACATCAGTTTATCACGTAGATAGAAGCACTGGTAGTTCAGTCCGCACACATCAGTTTATCACGTGGATAGAAGCACTGATGGTACAGTCCGCACACATCAGTTTATCACGTAGATAGAAGCACTGGTACAGTCCGCACACATCAGTTTATCACGTAGATAGAAGCACTGGTGCAGTCCGCACACATCAGTTTATCACGTAGATAGAAGCACTGATGGACATCAGTTTATCACGTAGATAGAAGCACTGGTAGTTCAGTCCGCACACATCAGTTTATCACGTAGATAGAAGCACTGGTACAGTCCGCACACATCAGTTTATCACGTAGATAGAAGCACTGGTAGTTCAGTCCGCACACATCAGTTTATCACGTGGATAGAAGCACTGATGGTACAGTCCGCACACATCAGTTTATCACGTAGATAGAAGCACTGGTACAGTCCGCACACATCAGTTTATCACGTAGATAGAAGCACTGGTACAGTCCGCACACATCAGTTTATCACGTAGATAGAAGCACTGGTACAGTCCGCACACATCAGTTTATCACGTAGATAGAAGCACTGGTAGTTCAGTCCGCACACATCAGTATATAACGTAGATAGATGCACTGGTACAGTCCGCACACATCAGTTTATCACGTAGATAGAAGCACTGGTACAGTCCGCACACATCAGTTTATCACGTAGATAGAAGCACTGGTAATGCAGTCCGCACACATCAGTATATAACGTAGATAGAAGCACTGGTACAGTCCGCACACATCAGTTTATCACGTAGATAGAAGCACTGGTAGTAAAGTCCGCACACATCAGTTTATCACGTGGATAGAAGCACTGGTCTGCCTGCTAGGCAAGATTGTTGAGGCGTGAAGTCTATGTGGTGGTTAGCCGATTCGAATCCCGCTATCAGAATGTTGGCCGGCAGCGATGGAGTGTTGTGGTGTACAATTTCTAATGACGAGATTGCGTACCAAAAGCCTCTCGACAGCGATCGTTTGAAGCGAGGGCATATAACACTTTTGATGGTGATTAGTTCGTCGGATGGAGAAGTTAGGCCATGAACAAACACCTTGATGCTATTTTAGGCTATGTCACGTTTCACCCTCTCCTTTCTCTTACGTTTCGTCCTTCACTTCAGCTCATTAACTCCTCTTCATACACTGACCATGTCATGCATCAGAGAGTACAACAAATAACAGAGGATCTTCATTTTAAAACGTAGGATAGTCTAAAATCTGAAAGTGTGAACTAATTGTTTAAATGGGATGTTCTATCTGCCCACAGGTTATGTGCTGTTTGAAAGATTCAACTGTTATAAGGCATACGTTGAAAGAAAGAACTGGACTGAGGCCAGGAAGCAATGCAAGAGAGACAGAGGGGATCTGATGGTGGCGGAGAGTGACGGGGAGTGGTTCGATGTGATCCCTGCAATGTACAATAATTATTCGTTGTCCAACCCCTGGATGGGAGTTCACAAGCCTGTAGGTTGCTGGGTGACTGTGCATGGTAAGTTCTTCTCTCTAGCTCTCTTCTGCTCATGAAATACTGTATGTCGGACGGAAGACATTTCTTATATTAAACATTTAGCTAGTGATGTCACTGGCTGATGAACGCACGAGGAGTAGATAACCATCTCCTATTAATTATAATCAAGCGAGGAACTAAGGAGTCCAACCCTCAGTAGCTCAGGCCGCAAAGAGCTAGCTTTCTGAGACCAAGTTGGCAGGTTCGATTCTCGCTCACTCCGGTGCTACGTCAGACTTGTGTCCATAGATTTACTGGCACATAAAATTTTATCCTGAAGGGCAAAATTCCGGCACGCTGATGTGTCGAAAAACCATGCGAATATACTTATTGGGGCGTAAAACCGATAACATGAATTAAGTCCAAAGAAAAGGAAAGAGCCGTAAAGGGCATGAACACCGTGAGAGTATGAGGACTTCTTGGTGCTGTTGGAGAAGTTATCTATATGTTCCAGTTTTGTATCATCGACCAGACATTCATTTCTCCAAACTTTCCTCCCTACTGACATTACTTTAGACTTTGTTCATGTCATTCTCACTCCACCTCTCTTCAGCTTCCATGATGTTAGATTGCAGGCTTTCAGCTCTCTCTGTCATTAACAAAAAATCATCGGCGCAGTACAAACTTCTTATGACATTTACACCTGACTGAATCAATCCCTGGCACTTCCATTAGCTGAACTGTAGTCATGTGCAACTCCCACTGTAGCCGTTCTCAAAATAAATGAGTTTGATTGCTAGTAATATTCCCTCAGTATGGCTAAATCATTTCCCGCAGTGCTCTGCCATATGACTTTTGTAGATCTACGAATCATAAACATACATTTTTATTCATCTCGCAGTACTTTGCAATAACCTGGTGTATAGTAAATCTATGATAGTGACAACCCCTCTGCGGCCTGAAACCTCACTGGTTCACATCCGGCTTACTCTCAACCATTGATCGCTCTCTCTCTTTTCAAAAATACACGTAAACGCCTTTCCTGGTGCACGAACGAGTCGCCATCAACAGCATCCTTGAAATACCTACATAGTTCTTGGAATCCTTCCCTTGGTTACAGATAGGTGCAATTACTGCTTCCTCCAATCAGAAGGTACCTCTTTAACATTGTTACTCTGTTATACCACTGACAGCCTTCCCAGGATATTTCGAGCCTAATTTCGTCCAATTGCTGCTGCTTTGAGACAATAAAGTGTATTTACCATTCTCATGGGCGACGTCCACTTACACAGAACAGGGATTTCATTTATAAACGATCTGGCCATTCTCACAGCACTCGGCCTACCTTGCTGTCGTAACGTGCCACAAAGTGGAGTTCTGGACCATGGTTGCCAACTGTTGAACTAATCTCGAACATTCGTGCTCAGTATTTATCATCAAGTGTGTATCGGCATGTTCGTCAACACTGCGCTAGATCACTTGTTAAAGATACCGTAGTGATGTAAACTGTTATCTATCATTATCAATAAGTTATTTCGTGATGTTTTATTGCACCTGGCCTTCTTTTCCACCCAACCAGGCACTGAAATACACGTACGTCACATTACTATAATTGGATAGAATACAAAGAAAATTACAATAAGAGTGATGAGTGATGAAATTAAATTAATTCGAAATAAATATAACTAGATAGCGCATGAAATGTAATAAGACTTGAAACATAAAACGATCAATAGCTTTAAGCTAATCTTCTACCATGACGACAGAATGGTTGTGATTATCAGCTTAAAGTTTATTGGCACTGAATGTCTCCAGAGTGCTTCTTTGAAAGTACGAACAGCGCTTAACTCTCTGATACTTTGAGGAACACTCGGAATGTAGCCTCAGTGTACACATTTACGATAGTTTAATCACTCCTTTACCAGAACTGCCGGCTGTTCCTGAGTCCTGTCGTAAAGTTTATCACAGTCTGGGTCATTATCTTAACATGATTGTGAAGTAAACACCATCGCTTTTGCCCGGTATATCATCTTCAGCAGAATTGCGTCGGGAGAACACTACAAACACGCAAGCATGAGGTGTTACTTGAAAGGAACCTTCAATCATCACAAGTTGAATTAATTTCCTGTGTTAAACAAAAAACGTTTTGAATTATGCGACCACCCACCTACTAAAACACCACGCGAAGGCCAAAAACAGCAGACAAAATTACAAGAAATATGCAGTTAAAGAGAGAAACCGTTGAAGGCTAAACGATACGTTTGGAAAGAGGTTACGTTAAGAATTGTAAGCCATAGGAAAGAGAGATTTGCACACATGAGGATGAGATAGGCACGACTCCTACTGGCGCAGCAAGGGGGAAGCGAGCCGTTGATTTACGTTCGGCGCGAACAAATTAAGAATTTATGCCGAAATGTTAAATTAAAGGAGCGAAAAAGAATATGTTAGCATGGCTCAGTACTGCTTGAAGGAGCTTGAATGAAAGCAAAGCACTTAGGACTGTTCGTTTCGCGGTCTAGCTCCTGTAAGGCAGGGTGGACAGCATTTGCCATGTGTGGGTAACTGCGTGTTGTGTGTAAGCTGGCGACAGCACAGACACCCAGTACTCGAGGCAGGGGAATTAACTATTTAAGATTGAAATCCCCGACACGGACGGGAATTGAACCCGGAGCCCTCTAGAACAAAGGTCAGCACGCTAACCATTTAGCCACGGGGGCGGACACTTAAGGTGTGTGGGGGTATTTCCCCTTTCGGCCTTTGTGTAGGGAATATAGCCGTGTGTTGACAAATGTCAGGAGATGAGGCGAGGGATTTCTCTGTACGCAAGTTTACAACATCGTGTCAGCCCTTGTACATCGGTTCCAGGAAACAACAATATCCCAGAGGTCCTGGCACAGCGTGGGTTGTACCGTGGATGAAAGATGTGCTGTGTTTAAGTTACGGTGTTGGGAAGACTGTGACAGGATTGTGAGCTGCACGTTAGTTCCTCGTTTTTCGCATATTACTGACTTGTTTGAATATGGAACGTTTCGTCTTAAAGAAGCTGTAAATGTGTACATCCTCGGTAAGTTATGAAAATGTTTTGTGCAGCACTAGCATGTAGTAGCAAAACATGATCGCGCATGCGTGCCTAAGTTCTAAAGGTAGGTCTGTCAGTTTGTCAAATGGCCGGGGACTGATTATAACCCCTAATGGCTCCATCAAAAGTGCAGGTAACTATTTTGTACTGTAACTGGCGAGCGTCATAACTCATTTCCAATGGTTCTATGTTCTCACCAAGACGGCCGAGGCTTGAATTACGGTCGATGCATGGAACACTTTTAAAACGGAAAGTCAGGTTCTGTTGATTCCGATTCTTCTTAAAACCGTAGATCACGTCGCTTACTTTCCGTTAGTACTTTTGAGAAATAATTGCATCATTTACGGTTGTGTATATCGAGTATCCAACAATTCTTCAGGCTTACCTTACACCTTAAACGGTGAGTGGATGCCGTGACGCACCCAGAAAGTGGGGCATAAGTCCAGGCCAGTAGTGTGGGGCGACTTTTCCTTGGGAGGATATATGAAAAGAAAACCTGTTCTACCGAGTGATGGGTCATCCGTACATATTGAAGGTTTTGTTTGGTACCATGTATGAGGGCCATTCAGAATGCAATGAGCCCGAGGCTACAAAATGAAAACCGCTGAAGGGTTCATAATGCAATTGCCTGCGGAAGAAGGTGCGGTCCCTACAAGAGCGCTGAGGTCCTAAACTCACTGCCGAATAGACCTGCAGAAGAAGGTGCGATCCCTATAAGAAAGCTGAGGTCGTAAACGCACAGCTGAAGGGACATGCGGAAGAAGGTGCTCTCCCTATAAGAGCGTTGAGGTCCTAAACTCACCGTTGAAAGGATCGTAATGCAACTACCTGCGGAAGGATGTGCGGTCTCCATAAGAGCGCTGAGATCTTACACTCACCACGGGAAGGATTGTAATGCAATTGCTTGCGGAAGGAGGTGTGGTCCCCATAATACCTCTGAGGTCCTAAACTTACCGCTAGAAGGATCGTAATCCAATTGCCTGCGGAAGGAGGTGCGGTTCCTATAAGAGCGTTGATGTCCTAAACTCACCGTTGAAAGGATCGTAATGCAACTACCTGCGGAAGGAGGTGCGGTCCCTATAAGAGCGCTGAGGTCCTAAACTCACAGCGGGAAGGATTGTTGTAATGCAATTGCTTGCGGAAAGAGGTGTGGTCCCCATAGTACCTCTGAGGTCCTAAACTTACCGCTAGAAGGATCGTAATCCAATTGCCTGCCGAAGGAGGTGCGGTCCCTATAAGAGCGTTGAGGTCCTAAACTCACCGTTGAAAGGATCGTAATGCAACTACCTGCGGAAGGAGGTGCGGTCCCTATAAGAGTGCTGAGGTCCTACGTTCACCGCTGTAAGGGTCGTAATGCAATTGCCTGCGGAAGAAGGTGCAGTCCCTATAAGAGCGCTGAGGTCCTAAACTCACCGCTGGAAGGATTGTAATGCAACTACCTGCGGAAGAAGGTGCAGTCCCTATAAGAGAGCTGAGGTCCTAAACTCACCGCTGGAAGGATTGTAATGCAATTGCCTGCGGAAGAAGGTGCAGTCCCTATAAGAGCGCTGAGGTCCTAAACTCACCGCTGGAAGGATTGTAATGCAATTGCCTGCGGAAGAAGGTGCAGTCCCTATAAGAGCGCTGAGGTCCTAAACTCACCGCTGGAAGGATTGTAATGCAATTGCCTGCGGAAGAAGGTGCAGTCCCTATAAGAGCGCTGAGGTCCTAAACTCACCGCTGGAAGGATTGTAATGCAATTGCCTGCGGAAGAAGGTGCAGTCCCTATAAGAGCGCTGAGGTCCTAAACTCACCGCTGGAAGGATTGTAATGCAATTGCCTGCGGAAGGAGGTGTGGTCCCCATAATACCTCTGAGGTCCTAGACTCACCTCTGGAAGGATCGTAATCCAATTGCCTGCGGAAGAAGGTGCAGTCCGTATAAGAGCGCTGAGGTCCAAACTCGCCGCTAGAAGGACATGGCTTCACACCACGTTACGACAGAGCGAGCACGCACATGCGTTGATCGCCCACGACACCCAGTCGTGCTGGAAACAGTGAAATGGATGCTTCAGAAGAAGAGCAAACGGTGTAGGGCTTCTCCTGACAGCAGAAGGAGTGATCGAAGAATGGCACAAATGTACAGAGAGCACTGCATGGCCGCCGCAAGGGTCAAGGCATGGCCCAACCGTTCAGGATGTTGTTGGCCGGTGACGAACGCCACACCGCATTACCGATGCCATTGTGCAGGAGGTGGATGCCCTCATTGAGTTACGGTAGCAGCCATTGCCGCAGAGGTCGGAGTGTGCTTCGGAAATATTCGTGCCTTAATTAAAAACAGATGGAAATTTCGCAGGTGGAATTGCGCGTCTCACAGTATTCAAGCAGCACAGGAAGCATGTCGAATGGACTTCGCTCCCGAACATTTGCTGCGCTATGCCAAGCAAGCCACGAGTGGTCGCTGGAGACGAGACTTCGACCTCGAGTCAAAACGACAAAGTCTCTAGTAGAAGCATGCAGGGTCACCGCCAAGGTGAGCTAAAGAATGCTCTGAGAAGCAAACAATTTTCCTCGCACGACGTCAAGCAGCGTTCGGAACTGTTTTACAACACAGCACCAGGAATTTCACAAGACGGCCATACAGTGGGAAAAGCTCCTCAACAGTACCGGGCAATACTTTTGAAATAACGGTACTGGTTTTGAATTTATAGCCTCCGGCTCTTTTCTTTTTGAATGGCCCTCATAATGCTGGAGTTGGTTTAATAATGAATATGAAAATAGGGCAGTGGGTAAGCTACTACGACCAGCATAGTTAAAGAATTATTGTCGTCAAGATAGACACCAAACCAATGCCCACCACAACAGTGCAGGTCTATATGCCTGCTAGTCCAGCGGATGATGAGAAATCGAAAGAATATACGAAGAAATAGAAGATTTATACAATATGTAAAAGGTGACGAGAATCTAATTGTGACGGGAGACTGGAATGCAGTGGTAGGCCAAGGAACAGAAGGTAATACAGTAGGAGAATTCAGATTGGGACAGAGGAACGAAAGAGGAAGTCGGCTGGTTGAATTCTGCACTGATCATAATTTAGTCCTTGCCAATACTTGGTTCAAACACCACAAACGACGGCTGTATACGTGGACGAGACCTGGAGACACTGGAAGGTATCAAATAGACTTCATTATGATTAGGCAGAGATTCAGAAACCAGGTGTTGGATTGCAAAACTTTCCCAGGAGCAGACGTGGACTCTGACTACAACTTGTTGGTCATGAAATGCCATCTGAAGTTGAAAAAATTGAAGAAAGGAAGGAATGCAAAAATATGGGATCTAGACAAGTTGAAAGAAAAGAGTGTGCGGGATTGTTTCAGGGAACATGTTGTTCAAGGAATAAATGAAAAGGCTGAAGGAAACACAATAGAGGAAGTGTGGATGGTCATGAAAAATGAAGTCAGTAGGGCTGCTGAAGAAATGTTAGGAAGGAAGAAAAGACCAAGTAAGAATCAATGGATAACTCAGGAGATACTAGACTCGATTGATGAACGACGAAAATACAAGAATGCTAGAAATGAAGAGGGCAAAAAATAATACAGGCGCTTGAATAATGACGTGGATAGAACGTGCAAGGTAGCTAAGGAGAAGTGTCTGAAGGAGAAGTGCAAGGATGTCGAAGGTTGTATGGTCTTAGGAAAGGTAGATGCTGTATACAGAAAAATCAAGGAAAACTTTGGAGAAAGGAAATCTAGGTGTATGAATATTAAGAGGTAAGATGGAAAGCTACTTCTAGGGAAGGAAGGAAAAGCAGACAGATAGCAGGAACATATCCAACAGTTGTATCAAGGTGAAGATGTAGATAATTTGGTTCTGGAACAAGAAGAGGCTGTTAATGTTGATGAAATAGGAGACCCAACCTTTAGGTCAGAGTTTGACAGAGCTGTGAGTGACCTAAATAGGAACAAGGCACCTGGAATTGATGACAATCCCTCTGAAATACTGACTGCTTTAGGGGAAACCAACATGGCAAGTTTATTCCATTTTGTGTGTAAGATGAATTATATAGGAGAAGTCCCATCCGATTTTCGGCAGAATATTGTTATACCTATTCCCAAGAAAAGCGGTGCTGACAGGTGTGAAAACTACCGCACCATTAGTTTAGTATCTCATGCCTGCAAAATTTTAACACGTGTTATTTACAGAAGAATGGAAAAAGAAGTTGAAGCTGAGTTGAAGACCAATTTGGCTTCAGAAGAAATGTAGGGACACGTGAAGCAATCCTGACCTTACGTTTGATCTTAGAGAATCGAATTGAGAAGGACACGCCCACGTAAATGTTATTCGTAGATCTAGAAAGGGCATTCGACAATGTTGATTGGACCAAGCTATTTAAGATTCTGAAGGTGATTGGGATCCGGTACCGAGAACGAAGAATTATCTACAATCTGTATAAAAATCAGTCTACAGTGATAAGAATCGAGGGCTTTGAAAAAGAATCAGCAATCCTGAAAGGAGTGAGGCCATGCTGCAGTTTGTCCCCCCTTCATTTTCAATGTTGACATACAAAAGACAGTAAAGGAAATCAAAAAGGACTTTGGAAAGGAAATCCATGGAAAGGAAATCAAAACCTTAAGATTTGCCGATGATGTTATTTATATGAGATTGCAAAAGATCTCGAAAAGCTGCTGAATGGTATGGACGAAGTCTTGGGTAGGGAGTACAAGATGAAAATAAATAAGTCCAAAACAAAAGTAATGGAGTGCAGTCGAAAGAAATGCAGGTGATGCAGTTAATATTAGATTAGGAAATTAAGCCTTAAAGGAAGTAGATGAATGTTGTTACTTGGGTAGTAAAATAACTAACGATGGTAGAAGTAAGGAGGACATAAAATGCAGACTAGCACAAGCAAGGAAGAGCTTTCTTAAGAAAAGAAATTTGCTCACTTCAAACATTGATATAGGAATTAGATGTTTTATAAGATTTTCGTGTGGAGTGTGGCATTGTATGGAAGTGAAACATGGGCGATAACTAGTTCAGAGAGAAAGAGAATAGAAGCTTTTGAAATGTGGTGTTACAGAAGAATGCTGAAGGTGAGATGGATAGATCGAATCACGAATACAGGGATACTGAATCGAATTGGTGAGAGGAGATCGATTTGGCAAAATTTGACGAGAAGAAGAGATAGTATGAGAGGACACACTTAAGATACCCAGGACTTGTTCAGTTAGCTTTTGAAGGAAGTGTAGGTGGTAAGAACGCTGGGGGTAGACTAGGATATGAATGCAGATTGGAGCAGATGTAGGATGCAATTGTTACGTAGAAATGAAATCTTCGGCGCAGGATAGGGTCTCATTGAGAGCTATATCAAACCAGTCTATGGACTGATGACTGAAACAACAACAAACCCTTACATTATATATATTGTGTGTGTTTGCCGCATTATTTGTATAAAATGTCGCTTCTATACTTGTCCACTACTACAATAAAATTACCGTATTCATTCTAAATCACAATATTTCATCTTTACTCAAACTATTTATACTTGCATTAATTTCACTTGTATTCGAAGTATATGAAACGCTTCAGTTACGTTGGGATGGGAAAAATAGATGAAGAAAAGGCCGTATTCAGAGGTGGGAATTGACCAGAACCCCAGGAGTTTTAACGAATGCATTTCTATTAACCATTGTATATATAACTAGCTCATGTAACCATGCTTCGCTGCGGAATTCTCAGAAAGACTGCTTTTATGGTTTTTCCAACTGAAGTCATCATAGGTCATTGCAATGACGTCAGTAGGAATGTCGCGATTAAATGCAAAACTATTCTTTGAAATAGTTGATCAAATGAAAATCCGCACACTTTTTCACTTGTAACGAACAGTACTACGCTGCCGATGTAACAGTCAAAATTCCAGAGCTGGAGTGACCAGGCCGCAGACAGCCGCGAACACTCCTCTGCCATTGTTCCGTTAAGAGTGCAAACTTCTAATTCAAATCAGCGCCTCAGAGTACGGATTGAATTGGTGGAATACTATGATGTGTTACGTAGCATTAGTGTCAAGAAATTTATGAACCATGGGAATTGCATACTAAAGAAGAGAGAGATCTAATTCCCCAACTACTTCGCGCCAATATTCAGGTAGGATGTTGTACTCGATACGGAGTAATAATCCCATCTATCGGAGATGAATGGCAGCAGAAGACACTAAGAACACCACAACAAGCAATGGTCAATGTAATAATATTGCTGTTCAATTCTATGAGCTTTCTATATTCCAAGCCTTCACATTTAGTTTTCTTCACCATGAATAGCTAGTTGTTTTTTGGTCATGATCTTCCGATATTCTCTGATAAGAACGTTGTATCGCCGCAAATGAGGTGGAGGGTTGTGACTGAGAATAGGGAGCCATTATGTGGGAGTTGACATAATTTTTCCTGTAATCATGTTGTATTTGTCGATAGCACCAATAATAATATAAATATTTGAGAACAATATTTGGCCTTTCCCTGAACTACCATTTCACTCAGCGTGAATAAAACTATTTATGGTCTAGACTGTAACGACTTATTCCCCGACTTTAACACCGATTTTTATTAAATTCTCTTCAGCAGTTTTCTCTTGACGGGCATACGTAGTTACAAACGGACAGACAGGCAGACAGACAGACAGACAGACAGACAGACAGACAGACAGACAGACAGACAGACAGACAGACAGACAGACAGACAGACAGACAGACAGACAGAAAATACGGCAAATTCGAACGTGCATTTCCTTGTTATTGCTGTCACGACCGATACAGATATATCATTATTTTAAAGTTAAACTCTTGTTTTATGTATATTTAAATACCCACACGAATCCACCACACTCACGTGGAGCCTTATTAGGAATTCTATAGCCCCTGAACTCTCCGGAAGTTCGGACAACCACCAAAATAACATTTCCGCCTTAATACCCCCACCCAGCTGAAATCCTGACTACGCTACTGACGTCTCCCCATTACGCTCTTCGAGCATCTGACCAGCCATTCCATCTTGCTTGGCGGAGATTGCTGACATCGCGTGCCTCACAATCACAGAACTGCTCTTGTGCACTCAGGTTTCCAATATTCCACTTTATAGCCAAACATTAATATTTTGAAATCAATAAGGAATATAAGATATGTACATCTTACTTCAATCAATCAATCAATCAATCAATAAATCAATCAATCAATACTGATCTGCATTTAGGGCAGTCGCCCAGGTGGCAGATTCCATATCTGCTGTTTTCCTAGACTTTTCCTAAATGATTTCAAAGAAATTGGAAATTTATTGAACATCTCCCTTGGTAAGTTATTTGCCCCAGTTTGTACTCTTGCATTCCAAATTTATCTTCATATTGTGATCTTTCCTACTTTTATAAACGCCACTCAAACTTATTCGTCTACTAATGTCATTCCACGCCACCTCTCCGCTGACAGCTCGGAACATACCACTTAGTCGAGCAGCTCTTCTTCTTTCTCCCAATTCTTCCCAGCCCAAACATTGCAACATTTTTGTAACGCTACTCTTTTGTCGGAAATCATCCAGAACAAATCGAGCTGCTTTTCTTCGCATTTTTTCCAGTTCTTGAATCAGGTAATCCTGGTGAGGGTCCCATACACTGGAACCATACTCTAGTTGGGGTATTACCAGAGACTTATATGCCCTCTCCTTTACATCCTTACTACAACCCCTAAACACCCTCATAACCATGTGCAGAGAGCTGTACCCTTTATTTACAATCCCATTTATGTGATTACCCCAATGAAGATCTTTCCTTATATTAACACCTAGATACTTACAACGATCCCCAAACGGAACTTTCACCCCGTCAACGCAGTAATTAAAACTGAGAGGACTTTTCCTATTCGTGAAACTCACAACCTGACTTTTAACCCTGTTGATCAACGTACCATTGCCTGCTGTCCATCTCACATAATTATCGATGTCACGTTGCAGTTGCTCACAATCTCGTAAATTATTTATTACTCTATAGAGAATAACATCATCCGCAAAAAGCCTTATCTCTGATTCCACTTCTTTACTCATATCATTTATATATATAAGAAAACATAAAGGTCCAATGATACTGCCTTGAGGAATTACCCTCTTAATTATTACAGGGTCAGATGATGCTTCGTCTACTCTAATCCTCTGAGATTATTCTCTAGAAATATAGCAACCCATTCAGTCACTCTTTTGTCTAGACCAATTACACTCATTTTTGCCAGTAGTCTCCCATGATCCACCCTATCAAATGCTTTAGACAGATCAATCGCGATACAGTCCATTTGACTTCCTGAATCCAATATATCTCCTATATCTTGCTGGAATCCTACAAGTTGAGCTTCAGTGGAATAACCTTTAATAAAACCGAACTGCCTTCTATCGAACCAGTTATTAATTTCGCAAACATGTCTAATATAATCAGAAAGTATACCTTCCCAAAGCTTACATACAATGCATGTCAAACTTACTGGCCTGTAATTTTCAGCCTCATGTCTATCACCCTTTCCTTTATACACAGGGGCTACTATAGCAACTCTCCATTCATCTGGTATAGCTCCTTCGGCCAAACAATAATCAAATAAGTACTTCAGGTATGGTACTATATCCCAACCCATTGTCTTTAGTATATCTCCAGAAATCTGGTCAATTCCAGTCGCTTTTCTAGTTTTCAACTTTTGTATCTTATTGTAAATGTCATTGTTATCATATGCAAATTTTAATACTTCTTTAGCCTTAGAGTTCTCCACTATCTCGACATTATCCTTGTAACCAACAATCTTTGGATGCTGCTGACTGAATACTTCTGCCTTTTGAAAATCCTCACATACACACTCCCCTTGTTCATTAATTATTCCTGCAATGTCCTTTTTGGAACCTGTTTCTGCCTTAAAATACCTATACATACACTTCCATCTTTCACTAAAATTTGTATGAATGCCAATTATGCTTGCCATCATGTTATCCTTAGCTGCCTTCTTTGCTAGATTCAATTTTCTAGTAAGTTCCTTCAATTTCGCCTTACTTCCACAGCCATTTCTAACTATATTTCTTTCCATTCTGCACCTTCTTCTTAGTCTCTTTATTTCTCTATTGTAATAAGGTGGGTCTTTTACCATTCCTTACCACCTTTACAGGTACAAACCTGTTTTCGTATTCTTCAACAATTGCTTTAAACCCATCCCAGAGTCTGTTTACATTTTTATTTACCGTTTTCCACCGATCATAGTTACTTTTTAGAAACTGCCTCAAGCCTGTTTTATCAGCCATATGGTACTGCCTAACAGTCCTACTTTTAAGACCTTCCTTTCTATCACATTTATTTTTAACTACGACAAAAACAGCTTCATGATCACTAATACCATCTATTATTTCAGTTTCTCTATAGAGCTCACCTGGTTTTATCAGCACCACATCTAGAATATTTTTCCCTCTGGTTGGTTGCATCACTTCCTGAATCAGCTGTCCTTCCCATATTAACTTATTTGCCACTTCAGTGAATGGCTCCTAACATTTGGCAACGGTGAACGAAGTCAAAATGGCACGAGATTTCATAAAACCAGATTTCAAAAATATAGTACGGGATTTATTTAGTTCTCATATTCACTTCTTTCACAGCAGCAATTTTGTGCTCAATCAGTCAACAGGTTCTGAATTGTTCGATGCATGACTGATGTTAATAAAACTTATTTGTGAAACGGAGCAGGACTGACTGTAGTGAAGCTAGACAAAAGTGTCGTTCATACAGAAAATCTGATGGGCTCAAATTCACGAAAAACAAAAAAGCTTTGTTTCGAGAAGTAATTTAGCACAACTTAATCCCAATATCTCGTTCGTTCTTATGCAACTTAGCCTTCTCTATTGCAATGACAAGGATAAATCTCTCCTCTCCGGTGTCTAGTCGTGTATGTAGCTTTCTCAAGAGAACACAATTACACACGATATGGTTTGTAATACTAGTAGGGGAACAGTGACAGTCCCAAAAGTTGGCGTCAGCAATTTTTCTGCTGACTCAATACCCGAGGTTGTTGACCCCACGGTCTTAACCCCATGACGTCATGACCACGTGACCGTGACGTCACATTGTTGTAAACAAGGGCACGTGCTTAGCCTCGTGCATTTTGACAGCTGTCATCTTGACGGGCCGTATCCTCACTTTTACGGACAACAGAGCATCGCTAACCTCACTGCTGCCATATTGACGAGGCTAAATCTCATTGCTGCGACCTTATGCACGTGGTGGCGGGCAATTTAAAATCCACGTGTTCTTTGATAGCTGTCATGTCCTAACCACGTGCACTTGTCTTGCTGAGGAGTTTAAAGAAGTGAACATGGTTAACTTCAGTGGTGCTATCTTAACAGACCCAAACCTCACTGCTGCCATCTAGGGGAGCGGAGTTCAAAATCCACATGTTTTTTGACAGCTGTCAAGTCTTAACCACGTGGGTGCGAAGTTTGATCGAGTAAACTTACTGCTACCATCTTAACAGACCCAAACCTCACAGCTGCCATCTACGGGACCCGAATTTTAAAGGATCTTGACAGGGACTCAGCCATGCTGCAGAATTTTTCGAAAGATCCTAAAGCCAGGGTGCCTAATCACAGTGGCACTTCCCTTCTCGATCTTAGAGGCCATAGTTTTATGGCATGCTGCCCTTCTCGACATACCATCATCATAGAGGTCATAGTTGAAGGCAAGCTGCCCTTGTACGCCATCTTGCGCAAGCACACCTAGACCGTCTCATAAGAGCAGCCGCTATCTTGCGCAAGCGACCTAAGGCTGTCTCACAAGAACCTGTTTATAGCTGGCATCCTGCGCTAGATTCACAAGTTGAGAATCCCAAACACCTAGTCTCCGATTTAAACCTAGAACCGTCAGCCTTCTCCAGCATTTGGCTGAAAATATGCAGCCCCCGAGCTAAACCGGCTCTTGACAGGCAGGTAGATACACAACTTGTGAATCCATTTTAGTTGTCTTTGACCGGATTCTAAGAGACGTGAGCGCTAAGTAACATCACTCATATAAATAATTAGGCAATAGGCTGTTGTTTAGCAGCAATGTGCTCAGGTGATAGCTGCATAAGGTCACCCGCTGACATCTAGCGACCGTTCACTTGGTAGATCACTGTCGAATGCAATAATCTCAGGTATGTGCTCTGTAATCGGCAACCTACAGACTCAGCTAAGCGTCCCGTAGTCGTTAACTACACAACATTCTGTTGGTAAACACCTATAGTTGGGACAAGAGACTTCGTTTCGGGACATTCTGTGTTCTAAACATCACTAAGAGAATTGGCTGCGCAGTTTAGGACACGTAGCTATCGCGGGTTCAAGCCCCACACTCAAGATGCGTTACCGTGGTTTCTTATTTTCACATTAGACAAATGCTGGAGCTGTACCTTCTGTTAAACTTATGAGTAGTATAATTGGATGGTTCTGCGGCCTCCTCCTCCTCCCGCGGGAAATTTGAATTTTGGCGGGAAATTTGAATTTTGGCCCGAGATCTGAATTTGTAAACAAAGCCACGTGCATTTTGACAGCAGTCATCGACAGCAACGCATCGCTAACCTCACTGCTGCCATCTTGACGGGAATAAACCTCAGTGGTTCCAACTTAACCTAAATAGCGCGAGATTTGAATTTGTAAACAAAACCACGTGCTTTTTGACAGCCATCTGCTTTTTGACAGACAACAACATATCGCAAACCTCAGTGCAGCCATCATGACGGGCCTAAACCTTAATGCTACCAACTTAACCTCACTAGCGCGAGATTTGAATCGGTAAACAAATCCACGTGCTTTTTGAAAGCTGTCATCCCCCATCTTTAAACTACAGAGCACGGTGCTGCCCTCTTTATCGCAGTAGCTGTAAATTCGTCACCTGTCATCGGCAATGCTGCCATCTTGGCGGGTCTAAACCTTAGTGGTACCAACTTAAAATAACTAGCGCGAGATTTGAATCGGTAAACAAATCCACGTGCTTTTCTGACAGCTGTCATCCGCCATTTTCAATCTATAGAGCACAGTGCTGCCCTCTTTAGCTACTTACCTTTGAAATGTGGTGGCGGATAATTTGAAAAATGTTTTTTGACAGCAACCATCTTTGAGCACCGCGCTGCCCTCTTTAGCTAGATACCTGTGGTGGCAGACAATTCCACGTGACAGCAGCCATCTTTGAGCACAGTGCTGCCCTCTTTGAATGGCAGCAAATTCCACGTGCTCTTGTTTGGAAACAAACTCACGAGTAGTATAGTAGGACAGTTCTGCGGCCTCCTCCTCCTCCCGCGGAAAATTTGAATTTTGAGCGCCATCTTACATCGCAAACCACAGTGCTACACTCTTTAGGTACATACCTTTGAACTATGGGGGCGGATAATTTAAAAAGAAAAAAATCTACAGCAGCCATCTCTCGACGCTAATTGCACAAGATGGTGGCTATACATAACTCCTTAAAAGTGCTTATGCAAGATGGCCGCTATACATAGGATCTTATGAGACCCCTTGGGATGCTTGCGAAAGATGGCGGTTATACAAGGCTCCTTATGAGACGCCCTAGGGATGCTTGCGCAAGATGGCGGTTGCTCTTATGAGGCGGCTTAAGGGTTCCTGCACAAGATGGCTAGAGACGTCCTAAGGATGCTTGCGCAAGATGGCAGACGCAAGATGGCGGCTATACACGAATCCTTATGAGACGCCTTAAGGGCGCTTGTACAAGATGGTCGCTGCTCTTATGAAGAAAGCTAGCTTGGAGGCTAACGTGTCATGCTAGTTCGGTTCATTAAATTTGGGGCTTAAATACAAAATGTTAAATATCTCGAAAACGGTGCATCGTAGAGCAAAACGGACAACATTTTTCTGCCCAATACCTCGGTTCGCAGTATGAGAAACATGATAGCATAAGAAGAACATAGTCTAATGATGAGATCAACGGTTCGGTTCCTACTTAGGCCCTTTGGCATTCGCTCTGTTTTAGCTTGAATTGAAGCAAGTCTTCGTGACATGATCAGGTCTAGCTATGGTAGAGAGTATAACGTGCCGTGCAGGTTCGATTCATTAAATTTGGGGCTTAAATGCAAAATGTTAAATATCTTGAAAACGGTGCAACGTAGAGCAAAAGGGACAAAATTTTTCTGCCCAATACCCACGTTCGCAGTATGAGGAACAAGGAAAACATAGTCTAATGATGGGATCAACGGTTCGGTTCCTACCTAGGCCCTTTGGCATTTGTTCTGTTTTAGCTTGTATTGAAGCGACACTTCGTAACATGAAAAAGTCTAGCTATGGTAGAGAGTATAACGTACCGTGCTGGTTCGATTCATTAAATTTGGGGCTTAAATACAAAATGTTAAATATCTCGAAAACGGTGCATCGTAGAGCAAAACGGACAACATTTTTCCGCCTAATACCCTGGTTCGCAGTATCTGGAACAAGGAAAACATAGCCTAATGATGAGATCAACGGTTCTATTCCTACTTAAGCCCCTTGGCATTGGCAGGTATGTAATTCTACAAGATGGTGGCTGCTCTTATTAGACACAAGATGGCTTGACGTCCTAGGGCGGACACAAAATGGTGACTATACATAGCTCCTTATGAGACAGCCTAGGGGTGCTCGCACAAGATGGCGGCTACTCTTAAGAAGAAAGCTAGCTTAGAGGCTACTGCGCAAGATAACGGCTGCTGTTATGCATGCGGTGGAGGGCAATTTGAAATTCTATGGGCTTAATCAACAGAGCACCCTGCTGCTCTCTTTAGCTGAAATATGGTGGCGGATAATACGAAAAATTCTTTTGACAGCTGTCATCTTTAAACAATGGCGACTATACATAGGCTGTTAAGGCCTTATCATTCTCCTCCTCCTCCTCCTCCTCCTCCTCCTCCTCCTCCTCCTCCCCCTCCTTCTCTACCTCCTCCACCTCCGCCTCTTATGTCAAGGCATAGCTTTATATCGAACAAGTTTAAACCTGCATCGCGAAGGCAAGCGTGTGCAGCGATAACATTATTGTGCAAGTTTAGACTTACGAAACATAAGAAGAGTAGAATCAAACCCTGTACTCGATACAACATGTGATCAGAACATTGATTGACGTGTTCAGAACACAAAATAAGTGATCAAGTCTAGAATCGAACACTGTACTCGATACAACATATGATCAGAACATTGATTGATGTGTTCAGAACACAAAATAAGTGATCAAGACTAGAATCGAACACTGTACTCAATACAACATGTTAGGGGGTACCCTTGTTTTAAGAAGATCAGAATGAAACATAACAAGACTAGAATCGGACACTGTAATCGATGTTGTTAACTTCAACATATGATCAGAACATTGTTTGATGTGTTCAGAGCAAAAGTACAATTTTAATGATTTGCTTAGTGTAAAATCAAAAACTATGGAAACACACTGTGCACATATCGCGTAGCTAACTCGCTCAGTAAACGATATTGCAAAACTACAACTTCAATGATTTGCCTAGTGTAAAAATCAAAAACACACAGCACACATACTGCACAGCTAACTCGCTCAGTAAACGATATTGCAAAAGTACAACTTCAAATGATTTACCTTCCATCATTCGTCTTCTGTGAAGATCAGTCGAACAAGTTATCGCGTAAACGTTTAACATGAAATATCAGTCAATCTTTTGGCATGGGTTACAAGCATGTAGCTTATGCGGGAAGTAAAATTAAACAGAACGCTAGTGCTATAAGAAATACTCTGCTTACATTTAAGTCCCTAGCTGTTGAACAAATTATTACATAAATATGTAACATGAAATATCGGTTCGGTAACATATTGTTTCAATCTATTGACATGGGTTACAAGCATGTAGCTTGTGCAGGCGAGGGCTACTATGCAAAATGCTGAGCCGAAAAAAATAATCGCGATAGGGTATGGAACCCAGCGGTTACGTCTTATCAGAAGGGCAAAAAGGATGAAAGGACTCTTCCTCCTCCTTACCGCACATTCCTTGTAGGGCTAATTGGCTAATGCGCTAATGGGCAAAAGGGCTAATGGGCAAAAGGGCCTAAGTGCTAATAGGCAAAAGGGCTAAAGGGCAAAAGGAGCAACAACCTCATCGATCGCTATCAGCAAGAAAGCTTGTACTTTGGTAAGTGTAAAAAATTAATCTTTATTGGTAAATGGCTTTATGTTCAGAACAAGGAATGGAAACTAGGGGTTACGTCTTACCTAATAAAATCCCCGAGGTGCGATGAGTTACGCTTTTGTAACTAGTGTTTGGAACACGATGCACCGTTTTCGGGATATTTTACATTTTGCATTTAAGCCCCAAATTTAATGAATGGAACCAGCACGGTACGTTAAACTCTCTACCATAGCTAGACCTGATCATGTTACGAAGACTCGCTTCAATGCAAGCTAAAACAGAGCAAATGCCAAAGGGCATAAGTAGGAACCGAACCGTTGATCCCATCATTAGACTATGTGTTTCTTGTTCCTCATAGTGGGAACCTGGGTATTAGGCAGAAAAATTTTGTCCGTTTTGCTCTACGGTGCACCGTTTGCGAGATATTTAACATTTTGCATTAAGCCCTAAATTTAATGAATCGAACTAACGCGACACGTTAGCCTCTAAGCTAGCTTTCTTCATAAGAGCAGCAGCTATCTTGCGCAAGCATCCCTAGAGCGTCTCATAAGGAGCCTTGTATAACCGCCATCTTGCGCAAGCATCCCAAGAGGGTCTCATAAGATCCTATGTATAGTGGCCATCTTGCATAAGCACTTTTAAGGAGTCATGTATAGCCACCATCTTGTTCAATTAGCGTCGGGAGATGGCTGCTGTAGAATTTTTCTTTTTAAATTATCCGCCACCATATTTCAAAGGTATGTATCTAAAGAGTGTAGCACTGAGGTTTGCGATGTAAGATGGCGGTTGACAGCTGAGAAAAAGCGTGCGAGTTTGTTTACTAAACAAGAGCACGTGGAATTTTTCAATTTGTCGCCACCACATTTCAGAGGTATCTAGCTAAAGTTGGCAGCACGGTGCTCTCTTGATTAAAGATGGCGGATGACAGCTAACAGAACTGTTCAAATTGCCCGCTACTACATGTCATAAAGAGGGCAGCGCGGTGCTCTGTGGTTTAAAGGTGGCGGAAGACAGCTGAATAAAGAGGGCAGCACAGTGCTCTATTGATTAAAGATGGCGCATGACAGCTGTCAAAAAAGCACGTGGCTTTGTTTCCAAACAAGAGCACATAGAATTTTTCAAATTGCCGCCACCACATTTCAAAGGTATCTAGCTAAAGAGGGCAGCACTGTGCTCTGTTGATCAAAGATGGCGGATGACAGCTGTCAGAAAAAAGCACGTGAGTTTGATTCCAAACAAGAGCACGTGGAATTTGCCACCGCCACAAATTGGGCAGCACGGTGCTCTCTTGATTAAAGATGGCTGCTGTCACGTGGAATTGTCTGCCACCACATTTCAAAGGTATCTAGCTAAAGAGGGCAGCACGGTGCTCTCTAGATGAAAGATGGCTGCTGTCAAAAAGCATTTTTCAAACTATCCGCCACCACATTTTAAAGGTAAGTAGCTAAAGAGGGCAGCACTCTGCTCTATAAGTTAAAGATGGCGGATGACAGCTGTCAAAAAAGCACGTGGATTTGTTTACCGTTTCAAATCTCGCGTTAGTGAGGTTAAGTTGGTAGCAATAGGTTTAGGCCCGTTAAGATAGCAGCACTGCGGATGATAGGTGACGAATTTGCAGCTACTGCGATAAAGAGGGCAGCACGGTGCTCTGTAGTTTAAAGATGGCGGATGACAGCTGTCAAAAAGCACGTGGATTTGTTTACAAATTCAAATCACGCGCTAGTGAGGTTAAGTTGGTAGCACTGAGGTTTAGGCCCGTCAAGATGGCTGCACTGAGGTTTGCGATACGTTGTTGTCTGTCAAAAAGCACGTGGCTGTCAAAAAACCTGTGGCTTTGTTTACCGATTCAAATCTCGCGCTAGTTAGGTTAAGTTCTTACCACTGAGGTTTAGGCCCGTCAAGATGGCAGTACTGATGTTAGCGATGCGTTGTTGTCTGTCAAAAAGCATGTGGCTGTCAAAAAACACGTGGATTTGTTTACAAATTCAAATCTCGCGCTAGTGAGTTGAAGTTGGTAGCACTGAGGTTTCGGCCCGTCAAGATGGCAGCAGTGAGGTTAGCGATGCGTTGTTGTCTGTCAAAAACGCACGTGGCTTTGTTTACAAATTCAAATCTCGCGCCAAAATTAAAATTTCCCGTCAAAATTCAAATTTCCCGTGGGAGGAGGAGGAGGCCGCAATACCATCCAATTATACTACTCTTGTGTAAGCGTATGCGAGCGTGTAATTTAAGTTTGTACTGTTAGTCGTGGTGATTATTGATACACCGCAACGCTGCGTGTTGTAATAGGTAACATGGAAGTACTTCCTACCCATCGTAAGTAGCACCTAATAAGATACTCGTGGTAGTGGTGATTATTGTTTTAAAAGAAGTATTTTTTCTTCAAAGGTAAGTGTATGAATATTTTTCCTCACTGTATTCTATAGTCGTAACAGCTATAACTTCCTAGCATTTGGATGCCAACATCGCTAATATTTTTTCTTTTTGGAATGGGATTATAATTTTAGACTGTAGGGTTAGCGACGTGTTAGCCTCAGTGTCGCAAGATATTCGGTTTAAACTGTAATGTTAGTGGTGATTATTAAAGTGACGATTAATTCTGTGTTTCGTTTTAAACGTTCAGTATTCTAAAACACCTGTTGTGAAAAGCCCTACTATGAGCTAGTTCATGAGGCATATAGCTTGTGCACGCTAATCACATTGTGGTAATTATTGTTTTATGAGGAAGCACATCTATCCTCTGCAGGTCTATAGTTCCGCTGACTACGCATTTACCTTGGTGTTGCCCTCCTGCCAGTGATAATAACGTTGTAGATGCGCAACTAGTATTCACGTGTTCGATTCCCGGGATTAAAAAGTAGTAAGTATAGACTGTTGTGTTGAATATCGACAGAAGATATAGTGCCGGAAAATGGTATTACCTTGCGTTAGAAGAACATCAAAGGGGACAGCGCCGTAATCTTCTCCGCAGCGAGAGGAAGCTGTTGTCGGGTGGGGATGGGGCTACCTCACAGCATTTGCTTGTCACACAATCATTAATCAAGTAGTGCATTTGTTATCTTTCACAGCAGAGAGTGTCAATGTTCATTTTCTACTAGGTAGATCTTACAAAATAATATATCATTTTTGCATTAATCCAGTGAGATTCCTTCTATTAGAGATTTTTTCTTCACGATAAACAGAGTTCGACATCCATGTTAAACGAATCAATTACAGTAATAGAATGAGATTATTTTTATAGTGTTGGTATTAATAAGATTTCGATTCTAGAAGGGGGTTCGAATCCAAGTTTCTTAAAATCTATCATTCACTGGATGGAGTAGTGTTCGAATCCACTACAGTAATATAAAGAGATTTGTATCTACTTCCCTTCGCGCACCCTCCTCCTATTACACATTATTAACATGTCTGTTTGACAATCAAGGTACGTTTTTCAAAACACGATGCTGAAGATAGCATCCGTGCTCTGTAAAAGGATTGAACCTGTTAATCTTGTCGGATGGAGACATACAGCATTTGCTTGTCCTACAATCAATTCTATATTTTTGCGTGTATGCAGAAGTGCGTTTGATACTTGAAAACTGAAAAGGGAAAAATGTATTACCTTCTCCTTCCTCCTCCTACGGCTCCCTCTTATGCGTTACAAGAGAACAACGCTACACCATGCTTTGCAGTCTACTGTAACAGGATTGTACATGTTCTGTCTTGTCGGATGGTGACGTACAGCTTTAGCGTGGGGGTAGGGCATCTGTCGGTAAAACTGTGAGGAGGAGGCACGCAGATAAGCATGTCGGAGGTGGAAGACGACTGTGCCTCCTACTTATCTAAATTTATGATAAGATACCCCTTCCCTCCTCCACCTCCTTAATCATCTCTCCAAAATGTTGTCGGGGAAGGGTCATGTCGAGAGGGGAAGCTTGCTTTAAAACTATCGTCCTCTCTCCAAAATCCCCCTAGCTAGGATCGTTTCCTTTTTCAAAAATTCTGTGTCTGCACGTGGCTAAGTCCTGATAGCAGTAAGGTTATAAGAATCGTTGCATTCCCTCCTCAAAAATGGTGTCGTGAGGGGCCTATGTCGGGAAGGGCAGCTTGCTTTAAAACTACGACGTGGCAGGGATCATGCTGAGAAGGCAGCTTGCACCGCGCACCCTCCTCCCAACACATATTTTTATCATGTTCTGCCTTAACGATATTGTACCCATCCCGGGCATATCAGGACAACAATTACATAATGCGGCTTAACAAACAGATATATAAATGGAATTCCTGGATGAGAACATTCGGAAATCACTTCCTGGGGCTCGAAGTCCCATCCTCCTTACTCTCATTGTGACGTACCCACTCGGCCCACAGGTATGTGACAAAATTATAACGTGGTGGGTCACTTTAATATTAATATAAATAAATGATATCCCATTGTTTCTCCATAAACAATATCCCATGGGCGCCAGCCTTCAAGCTTATGGCTTGAAAACGAAAGTCGATAATTAATAATAATAATAATAATAATAATAATAATAATAATAATAATAATAATAATAATAATAATAATAATAATAATAATAATAATAATAACAATACGTAATGGGACTCAAAAACCTCCCACGGGTTGGGTGACGGGACACAAATCATTAGGTACACAAACTTGGAATTTAAGGATCATTAATAATAATTTCAGAAAATACAAATTAAAACAGCTATTTATTAGGATGAAAAACGTGACGTAACGGCGTATTAACGAAATCTGAACTTATGGAAGCAAAAGAAAAAGTGAATGAAATTAACTCTGAGAAACTGAACTGTTGCGCGAAGACTTGCAGTAACTTATGCCATAAGCTCACCATATGTAGACTCTGTTGTCTTGAAGCTGAAGATGGGTGGATCTCTCGTACAGGCTGCCTCATCTGTTGTTGGATTCCAGTCCTACTTCTGCTTTTCCTGCCTTAAACACTTCCTACTGTACTCTTTACATAAAGCCGTAATGAGTCCTAGTTTTAAATGCAAATCCACCATAGGTTATGTTCATGGAGAGAATACACTTGTTTTCTTCCGTATTACGGAACAGTAGCGTAGCTAAATTCATAATAAAAGCCCTCCTCCCCTATACTAGTCAAAACCGGTCTCCCGTTGACTACCTCTCGTCATTGAGATAACGAAGTGAACTAAGTTAAAATCTTCTCGGATGTGCAGACGTAGAATCGTTGTAAGAGTGTCTTCCAAGAGTGTCTCAGTGTCTAAGAGTCTTCTCCAGCTCTTGTCTTCGAAGTATATAGGTTCAAAAGTCTCCCTCCATCAGCCATATCACATGATCCAGTAAGATTCGAGGTCTCATCCCTTTTCATATGTATTGCTGTGAATCCATCACGTTGCTTCATTACGTCCATTCACATAGGCTGAACTTTCCCGCGAAATCAAATCGTCAGGTAGCTAACTTCGAAAAGTCGGCGTTCATAATGTTTCAACTGTCTCTTCAGAAGGTGGAGAGGGTAAGGTCTCCCGTAACCTTGATGACGTACTTTTCCTGGAAATGGCCTGAAATTAGCCTGCTGACTCTGGTCACCTCACAACGGCTATTGGAAATGTTCTGAGGTATCTGTGGAACAGCAGAGGTGAAAGAAGGTGCGGGCTGGAATAGGTCTCAACTACAGAATTAAAGTTAATTTAAAACTTTAACAAAGGTTATATTTTCTTTTCAAAATCAACAAATAACAGATAACAACATTCAACAATTTCCACTAGGTGAAATAACAACGAAAGGCAGGTACAAAATAATTTTTCCCGTTCAGGGGTTTTTTACCAGGTTTTGGGCTTCGAGCCCCACACTCACAATCTTTGAGCGATTAGCTCAACTTTACCAAGTTACCAAATGAACAAAGGGGCAGAAAACCCCATCGTGCCAAGGACCACTAGCTCCTAATTACAATGTTAAGGAAAAGAGCATACTCGCTCTCAATTTTACAAGCCTCTCAAAGGCCACAACAAACTTCACTTTTATCTGCCCTCAAGGCACACAAGGAAACAGGGGTAATTAATATCCAACCTACGGGGCCTTCGCATGAAGAAAACAAAACATCAGAAAACTTTACTACATAAAAGGAGAGAAGAACGCTTATGAAAACGTAATCACCTCTATTTCAAAATGAAGGGGAGTTCGAGAGGGTGAAGCACTCACTATCCCCGCTTTACAGTGAAAGATATTTGTAGATTATACATAGACAGAAAAGGAATTTACATTTTAAAAGATGGGTTACATATTAAAGGATTCGAACCTTCTCCGAGAGTTAAACTGCTGAGCTAGCAAGAAATAAAGATGTTAACAGGCCATTACCTTGTTGGAGATCTGTTGCCCGAAGAAAGAGGCGCTTCCCGCCCCCTGCTACATATCCACACACTAAGAAAGATGTTACTGAAGTGGCACCGAGACAAGAAAATCAGCAGTTTTTATACCCTCGTGGAAAATTCGAGACCTTTCAGGAATGAGTAGACACACCCCCTCAATTTTATTGGATAGCGAAAAGTTACACATCAACATCGAAAAAGAAAGACACTATTGGTCAGAAATTAATTACAAAAATTAGTGATTGGTTAAATTCAAAACAGGCGGAAAGAAAGGATAACTGTTGCCAACCCACAAACCACAGGACAAAATTTAGTAAAAACAAAACTTAGGAATACAATATTTCTTCAGGAGAGTACATTCCTTTACACCAGAGTGCGTTATCATAATTTTTGGTAGAGACATATGTTAGAGAATGTCCAAACTTCTTGATACGGAGCAAACAAACACAAATCGAAATAGACACAGTTCAGAACACTTCAAAATTACCAAATTTACAGTAGTGACATCTTCCGAGAAACCGTTGAGTTAATACAGTTTGTTAAAGTTCAGGCTTTCTCCTGTAGAGGAGTTTCAACTGGCGCAATATTTGAACTAGCGGCGTGGAGGTGTACCGCCCGGTACAGGAAAATTTACTGCAAGCTATTAATACGAATGATGTTGAAATACTTTACTCACTACGTGGTTCGTTCAGAATACGTTATAGCCGCAATACAAAGAAGTGAAATGATGATGTGAATCGGATTATTAAAACCCTATATATACATATTAATTTAAAAATGACCTACCAGTGATTAAATATATACATCTTATCAATTAATTATGTAGTTAAATATTTAAATACTTGCAGTGATGTCCCAAACATCACATTCGTCCCTCTGAGCCTGAAACAAGTAGCACTTCGTTGAGGGATCATCTACACCTTGCCACTTACGTTTCACTTGTTTTTAAAACAACTCTACATTCATTCATTACTGTATACAATATAACAATATTTTACAAAATTTCATCTTGATTATTCCACCTACAACTTAATTATAACAAATAATACATAACACTTCGAAATTTCCTTTAAAAACACAATATTACAACTTAGCGAGTTTTTGATGTCTCAAATTTTCTCAAATGTTCATCATCTCTTGCTGATTTCATGAATCCAGTGTATGCAACACTTGACCATTCAATTTATATCTGTACAAAATTTACACAAACAAAATGCATCGTATTACTCTTTCAAGTGTTTACACGTTCTTGCTGTATGACTATCACTTCACACACGCCAACACATTCACGTGGTGTTAGCGTAGGATAAAATTATTGCAAGTCTTTATGAAGACATCATATAGTCTACGGGGAATTTACAAATCTTACGCTTCAATATTAATGATCCTCGTTATATATAAATCATACACTAGATAACCCATACATGTCATTACATAAAGAAAACAGACGTAACCTTGGTAATGAACTCGTGTCAATCGTATACACACACATCGTGTAGCAAGCAAAACATAACTTGGGAAACTCCACCTTCCAGAGAGCGGTCAAATCCACGCTGCGACAGGTGTATATTATATAAGAGATAAGTGTGGCCTGGCCCAGCTCTACCGAAAGTCCACTGGACTCGTAATATATCTACGGAGAATGCTAATGTTGTACGAACCCAGTAAAATGCAATCGCCGTCAGATAATTTATAAGCACAAGGGCCTAGTTTCTTATGTATACGATATAGTCCTGGATATAAAAGGAAAAACTTTTTTGTGACTTTATCTTCACTATTAGATAACTTGGAATCTCTCAAAAGAACAAGGTCACCTACCTCAAATTCATCCAGTACCTTACGTTTTTGCTGATTCTTTCGAAGGTTGCCAGCTTTTACGAGGTTTGCTCTGGTCAATCTAACATAAAATTTAGCATTACGCTGCGGCACCTCAGTAATACCCAATACTCTCACCAATTCATTTTGTGGCTTAGTACCAAAATGAACATGCAAAGGTGTCAGTCAAGTGCTCTCGTGCTGTACGGCATTGATCCGTGTCTCAATAAGGGATAATTGCACTACCCAAGCGGAATGCCTCTCGTGCACTAGTGACCTGAACATGCGCGCCAGATCTTTCATCACCCGCTCACACATGCTCCCCTGAGGATTTCTGATGGATGAATGGACCTGAGTAATACCTACAGCAATTCACTGATTACGGCTTTCCACTTCTTCGATGTAAATTGTGGTCCACTGTCTGACAGTATTCTCTGAGGAGTACCTAATTCAGTGACATATCTTGGATTATACGACTACAGGATTTTCCTGTTGCTTTCCTCATACGGTATAATCTGACCAGTTAAAAAAAGCGCCTATCAAAACAAAAATAAATTGAGAGCCGTACTGCCCTTTTACAATTGGACCGAAAAGGTCGATACACACCAAGTCACCAGGTTTTTCTGCAATTACTGCATGACGAGGTCCTTCTAAATAACGGTTCGGTATCTTACTTCTCTGACATAGATCACAAGTGGCAAGAACCTTTCTGATTTATCTTCCCATCTTGTCCCAGATAAAATTTTGTTTGATTTCAAACAGAACCTTATTAGCACCATAATACCCTAATTCCCTGTGGATGAACCAAATTAATTCCACACTTAGCGATTTGGGTACACAAATAGCCCATTTATGTTCGCTACATTTTCTAGCTAGAAATCCGTCTAACAATTTAAAAACGTGCCTACCGCGAGTCATAGTAACCTGCTCACCTCCCTGGAGTACAGACAAAGGTTTCCTATATTCTTCGTTCACAGATTGTTCCACCAACAGATTGCGTAATCTGTTTAGAGCAGGCTTATTGTCCTTACTAAGGCATGAACAAATTAGGATGCCTTCCTGTGTTTTCAGGAAACTTCCTTCATCACACAATCTCTGATCTCTGGACAACAGATCAGCAAGGACATTGTCATTTCCTTTTATATGCACTCCAGAAAAATCGTACTCCTGTGAGGCCAGTATCCACCTGCTAACCCTATTGGATGATAGCTTACATGTAGGTATAAATGAAAGAGCATGATGATCACTCCTAATCTCAAATTTTACACCTAAAACATACATTCTAAATTTACTTAAGGAATACACAATAGCTGGGAATTCAAGCTCGGTAATGGAATACCGTTTCTCCGGTCCACTTAAACCTCTAGACGCTAACGACACAATTACTAAGTATCCATTGTCATCCTCTTGACGTAATACTCCAGCCAGCCCAAAGTGAGATACGTCAGTGAGAAACACATATTTCTTATTTGCCACGGGGTACTTAAGAACAACCGCTTTCCAGAAACCTTTTAAATCATTAAAAGCTTTGTGGTGACCTTCTGTCCATTTCCACTTACTTCCGGCTTTTAACAAGTCTCTAAACGGCTCAAGTAAGTTTGCAAATCTTAGTACAAAGTGTCTAAAGAAATTGCATACTCCAATATACGACCTAAATTCCTTGATATTTCTAGGTGTACTGATATTCAATATCTTCTCAATCCTTGTACTCTCATGCGTAACCCCTATCGCAGATACACGGTGTCCCAAAAATGTTACCTCTTGTCTACCAAAAACACACTTATCTAACTTCAAAGTAAAACCAGCACGCCCTAACTTAGTAAACACCTTCTCTAAGTGATACAAGTGCTCTTCAAAGGTCCTAGAAGCGATCACCAGATCATCAATATAAAACGTGGCGAAATAACCTGTATCATCACCTAATGCATTATTTAATGCTCTAATTAAGGCTGCAGAATTTGTCTTCGTTCCGTAGGGAACGTGCTGAAACTGATACAAGCTATACTTATGACTAAATGCTGTCAGAGGCCTGTCCTCCACTCTTAAAGGAATCTGCCCAAAACTACTTCTTAAATCAACAGATGAAAACCATTTTTACCCTGAAAACCCCGAATTAACTCTTCAATTGTCTGCGATTTTGACTGGTCAGCACAAATACGTCTAACCTCACCAACCTGGGCCCAATGTTTGGGAAGCCAGGCTCTGCCTGTCACAAGTCAGGACAAAGGGCGAGTGATAGAGGAGTAACACTTCTTTAAAAAAACCTTGGTCCAGCGGACCCGGCTGGTAGTCCCATGTAAGGGTCCCTTGCCAGGGTTACGGCGAAGACTTCAATGGCAGTGAAGGCGGAGAAGAGGGACTTCGGAACGGTGGAATTGGCGGAAGGGGCAACACTTCTATTCTGGGTAAATAAAATAGGAACTGCTGCCTTGCAGTAGAAGTGGGAACTTCAAAGGCTAAGGGAAGAAACCCCGACAGAAAAGCAGCCTGGTGCCTCAGGCTTAAGATGGCAGCCCCGTCAAGGCACTCGGAAGCATTGCGTTAATCCCTCGCTCTTCTTAAATTATCTGATTATAGAAACTGAAGCGAAATTACAAAACCGGACGGATAATCTGACGACGACCTTTGGCATGAAGAGGATAGCTGGAACACTCAAGGCACCAGAAAGCGAGGTCGGCCAAAGAAGACCTGGAATAGGACGATCGAAAAGGAAATCGCAGAGGTTGACAAGACCTGGAGCGAAGTGAAGAGAATGGGCAGGAACCGCACTGTGTGGAGAAAGGGAGCAACAAGAAATAAGTCAAGTCAAGTAAGTCAAGACAAATACGTCTATTCATATTTCTCGCGTCAATTCAAAGTCTGACGCTCCCATCAGTCTTAGGCACAACGATTAAAAAATTTAAATACTGGCTATTAGACACTTCAATAATCCCATCGGCTAACATAGATTGTATTTGATCGTCAACTGCCTTGGCACATTTGTGTGTGACAGCATACCGTGGCCCACTGAAAGGACTGTCATCCAGCACTGAAAAAGAATGCTCAAAAACATGTGTTTTACCGGGTCTCTTAGAAAAAATCTCAGCGCGTTCACATAACACTGCCAACAATTCGTCCCTCTGGACTTCCTCTAATTTGCTGTTACTCGCAGCTTCAAATAAGGCATCCTTCTGACCCTCTTTCAACCACAACTGGCATAAATTAAACACCTCACTGGGTTTCTCCTCATATCTAGAAACCTCAATAACACCCCACATAGCACAAATATTCGCTTTCCTCTGAATATCACTTTTCAGTTCGAGTTTGACATACTTATTATCCGCTTCAGATTTACCATTGGATCTTTGTAATCTAACTGAGCCGATTTCAAAGTCAACCATTCACATCCCAAGATGAGATCAAATACCAGGTGAGGAATAACCAAGAATACCTATACTGAAATTTAACCCTCTGTACAAATCGGCACCGCGACTTGCTTGCATATTTATTTCGACTTTTTACCAACAGCTGTAATAATGAATGTAGACTTAACAGGCATCTCTTCCATCATAACACCCTGTTTAACTAAAGAGTCATACCATTCTGAGCTAATACATGATTTCTGACTTCCTGTATCAATTAACGCATTAACATACGCCCTCCATACTTCTAACTGAACCACAGGACTAACCACTTCATCACCCGAATCTAAATAATTATGGTCTGGTTCACACATAAGATCTTCCTTAACATCTAGGTCATATGGCAATAGTTTCATAACACAATTCCTAACTACTTCCTGGTAAGGCTGGAATTCTGACCCATCATTACAGCCTGCATTTAGTTTAAAGGTTGCGATCGCGTCCCTACGCATGGCTCGTTAGTAACTTGTCCTCTGACTTGGTGGGCATTTCCCGTTCTATTTTCAGGTGCTCCGCCCTTACCGTTATTCCTTGGCTGAAACTGATTACGATTCTCGTAGTTTGGCTGTCTCCTATTGTCCCTTGGATCACTATGAGGAACAAAATTATGTGAGTTTCCTGTTCCCTGCCCAATGTTTCCTAGTGCATCAAAACTCCCTAATAACTGCTCCATATCCTGAATAGTTTTAATACTTTGCATACACGCTGCTTCGCGTACCCTGTCCGGAAAATGTCGTAACAGTAATCTGACTACATCTGAATCAGCCGTGATTCCGTCTAAATTCTGGCAAATCATAACATGTGACAAGAAATACTCAGTCATAGAGACGCTTCATTATGTTTAAATTTCCCAAATACTACCATTTCTCTTTCACGGCTTTGAACGTTTTCGTTCCAATTTTTGTCTGTGAACTTCGTCTTAAATTCTTTCAGACTTTTCATGTTACTTTTATAGACTGGAAACCAGGAACGCATCTCTCCCACAAAAGCATGATCAATAATGTCGATCACCTCTTCTCAGTTCATAAACCCTTCCTCAATCCGTTTCCCAAACAGTTTTTCTACTATTTTAAGAAATTCTAGTGGGTTAGTTTGTTTCCCATTGAACTTCAGTAATTCGATTACCTTACTGTAAATCCCTCCTTGACTTTGCCTTTCTGTTACTTCCCGCCGCATGCATCCTAGTTTTAAATGCAAATCCACCATAGGTTATGTTCATGGAGAGAATGCACTTGTTTTCTTCCGTATTACGGAACAGTAGCGTAACTAAATTCATAATGAAAGCTCTCCTTCCCTATACTAGTCAAAACCGGTCTCCCGTTGACTACCTCTCGTCATTGAGATAACAGGCCCCAACGAGAGTAACTTTTGAGTAATATACCACTCAGATGCGAAGTGAACTAAGTTAAAATCTCCTCCGACGTACGGACGTAGAATCGTTGTAAGAGTGTCTTCCAAGAGTGTCTCAGTGTCTAAGAGTCTTCTCCAGCTCTTGTCTTCGAAGTATATAGGTTCAAAGGTCTCCCTCCATCAGCCATATCACATGATCCAGTAAGATTCGAGGTCTCATCCCTTCTCTTATGTATTGCTGTGAATCCATCACGTTGCTTCATTACGTCCATTCACATAGGCTGAACTTTCCCGCGAAATCAAAGCGTCAGGTAGCGAACTTCGAAAAGTCGGCGTTCATAATGTTTCAACAGTCTCTTCAGAAGGTGGAGAGGGTAAGGTCTCCCGTAACCTTGATGACGTACTTTTCCTGGAAATGGGCTGAAATTAGCCTGCTGACTCTGGTCACCTCACAACGGCTATTGGAAAATTTACTGCAAGCTATTAATATGAATGATGTTGAAATACTGTACCCAATACGTGGTTCGTTCAGAATACGTCATAGCCGCAATGTAAAGAAATGAAATGATGATGTGAAATGGATGATTAAAACCCTATACATATTAATTTAAAAATGACCCATCAGTGATTAAAGATATACATCTTATCAATTAATTATATAGTTCAATAATTGAATACATGCAGTGATGTCCCAAACATCACATCATTGCGTCAACGGCTAAAGCTAAGAAGTATCCGGTAATGGAAGGTTCGTAAAAGAAAATGGGCAATAAATTAAATATAACGGAAGTAGGGTTCTCTATAATGTAAGAGGAATACATTTATATTATTAAATCAGAAGAGTTTTGTTCCCAATATTTACTAAGCATTTTATTTAACTGATAGAACCACACGATAAATACATGAGATAATGGCATATTATTGCACATAAAGAAATAATCAATAGCAAAGCAATCATTTGTATACAGTATACCTCAACGTCTTTGTCATTTCGCTCACTGTTGAGGTTATCGCTTGGCATACCTTAAATCACCTAATTCAATACGTTGCGATAGCCATCATTATTCTAATTCTTTTTCAGTCTGTCATATCAAATATTTCACAAGTCTCATCTTTCCCAATGTCACGCTCCTGCATCTCAAATCCATGTTATAAATTTATATACAAGACTCTATTCCCACAGGTCATTTAATTAATTACATCTCACTCGCGTATCTATATAATTAACAAATTGCACCTCGGCTTGAACACCTTTAATGATCATATTTTTATAATTATGGGATTTATAAAATACCTGCATACTCTATATTCAAATTATTATGAAGATCCTTACCAGTTAGTAACATTAGGAAAAAATATAAATTTAGCTGAAGTGCCATTCTCTCTTAAAATATATGCTTCACACGCACCCAAATTTATGGGACCTTATGTACTTGTACCGGGAGGTACACCGCAACTCCGCACATTCAAAAGATGCTTCTTAAAGAACTCTATCTATCTATCCAAACGTGAAACTGCTACTACATGAAGTTGGAACTTAATCAGAAGATGTCACTACTGAAGTATTGAGTAATTGAGCTGTTGTGAAGTTTCCTAAACTGACTGGATTTATTTGCTTTGTGTTTTTTTACTTCAAGAAGTTTAAACTTTCCTCCACAGAAGTCATTTCAAAAACTCTGGTCATGCACTCTGGTGCAAGATAGAAGAAATTATAAGTTAAAGAAGTTTTGTATTTCTAGATTTTCGCAACTGAATCTATATTCATTTATTTTTGGGTTGGCAACACTTCCTTCTCATTCCGCCGGTTTTGAATCTGGCCAATCGTGAATTTTTGTAATTAATTTTTAACCGATCCCGCATTTCATGTTCACTTTGAATTAGCCAATAAAATTGATAGGGTGTGTCCGGATTAGTACAGAATTCTCTCGAACCTTCCCTGAGGGTATATAAGTTGCGGCATTTCAAGTTTCACTGTCTCATTGATCGTCGTCGTTATGAGTGTGTGTGTGTGTTAAGGCAGGAGGCGGGGCGCCTAATTCTTCGGCAGGCAGAACATCAGCCAGGCAATGGCCAAATAAATTCTATCTTTCTTGCTGTTTCCGCATACTTATCCGAGGGGAAGTTCCGAATCTCTAACCATGTAACCAACATTTTCTAAAATGTAAAGTTCCGTTCTGCTGTTGTAAAAATTTCATAAAGTCTTTAACTGTAAATCGTGGATAGAGTGCGTTACCCTCTCGAGTTCCCCTTCAGCTTGCTTCGAGGTGACTACGATTTTGTAAATGTTTTGCTTATTTTCTCTAATGTCTTAGTAACCTTCATTCGAGTCACCTCAGTAGCTTGGGATTAGCCCCTGTGTCTCTGGGCCGAGAGCCCCGTTAGGATTTTCTTCTTCATTATCGAGGAGTGCAAGTACATGCCTCCCTTCATTTTGTGTTCGGGCCAGTAATGTAACCTGTTCTTTTTCCATGAAGGCCCAGTGGGTTTTGTAATAGATATCGCTGTGTAAAAGTAACTTCTATTGTAAATCGTGCCTAGAGAGGCCAGAGAGAGTAATATTTTTAATTTAATGTTGCCTTAACCGGGCTGTTATTAATTCGTTAATGTTGGAGAGCATGTAAGCTCTTTTCTAAGTTTTGTGTAATTGTGAGGAGTGCCCCTGGAAGGCTAGATATTGTAACTTTTGGAGACAGTGCTTCAGAATTGGATGATTTCTGCCCTTGCCTAAATTATACCTCATTTATAAAATTGTAAATTGTGTGAACTTGAGCTGGTAGCTCAGAACTTATAAATCTGGGGCTTGTGGCCAAAGTTGTTAAATTCCTTATTCTGGGGTTCTCTTTTTTTAATCCCCAAAATTGTCATTGTTATTTCCCTAAGTGAAAAATTTGTTAAGTTTGTTGTTTTTGAAGAAATATAACCTTCAGTTCAAGTTTTGAATTAATTTTGATATTGTAGATAGACCCATTCACCCCAGCACCTTCTTTCACCTATCTGCGATCCACCAAAACTCGGTAACAGTACTAATTCATGCAAATAAGCCCGCTGAAATATTAGTGATTATCCTTAAATCACAGAAGAAATCCTACTTAAATTAATAAAATAATCTTTCCCAGTCATACGCGTATAGTGTTCCCTATATTTAATATTATTACTTTACATAAAATAAACAAGATTTATATTTACAAATAAAAGTCGATATCGACGTGTAGATCTTATGATTTAGTATTTTAGAAAATGTACTTATCGATACTGCATGTGGTTTGATGTCATCTAGAGGGTACATCTGGGCTTTTTAGACCTGCATGACGACAGCTTCACTGTTAAATAGTCCTTGGTTCCTTTCCCTTGTGGTACTGTGGTCTTCTACTGTTGGAACCTCTAGACGTTCCCTGAAGAGATGAATGCTGGCACTAGGCGCGACTATCACTGGCTCCACGATCACTCACGAACATACAGGCAAAAATAGGAAAATTGGTTAAAGAACACTGTTTATGTATTTTCAAAGAACCTACTGGTGATTAGATCTACTTATTGATTCAAATGGACCAACCGGAATAGTGGTAAGTTTGTATAAATCACTATGCATTTCCCCTTTAATCATACAGTCTGACTAATTGTGGCCATGGAGTATGCAAGTGTTTCTCCTATCACGGACACCGTTCTTTCAATTTACTGAGCGTCACTCACTGTTTAAATGCTTTTAAATCGGCTACTATTAATTACTGAATGTAATCGGCTGTCTCACTACTTCTAAACAACCTGATGCGATTGCCCGTTCTCTGATGATTGCATCATAAGCCGTCATTGAAGTCACCAATATTTTAAGGATTAGATGTTGATATAACACCTCTATTAATCACTACTGTACTTTATCTCGTACCACACGGCTTATTTCGCGATTTTACACCGCAATGATCTGATTTTCTACGACACAGCACTTCACACAGTGATATCCATAGTTCATTACTGACACGTAAGTATTGCGGCTGCACAAATTACAATGGGATCCTGCATCTAGGTCCGGCTTTTATTTATAGTATTTGGGCTGAGTGGTTGGAGAGGTGGTAAACCACGCCCCAAACAAAATTCGCCTCCAATAAACGGAATCTTTCAGCGACGTGAGAGTTATCAAATTATAGCTCTTGTCGCCTGTTTTTATACTGATCTAGTTTTAAGTCTATCCGATCAGCGGGTCGTTCACAATCTCAAAAGCGTCCTTTTATAAATTCACGCGTCATGGTTTATTTCGTATGTACTCACACGTTGACCAATCTTAGCACTCGGCTTGAGTCTGCGCTCTACATGACATGCGTCATTACCGCATCAACATTTTGCATAAAGTACGTCGGTTCGAATGAGACCTGACTTATAAATTTCCATAGGTTATATCAGGTTACAATATGAACAAGGTATGTCGTGACACAGGTTTTGCCACGACGAGTAGTGATGAATAATCAGATTGTTTCCCCGAGCGGTAGGGATGTTTATTTCAATGGGCCTGGAAGATTCGCTACGTGTGAAGAAACGAAGTCCTCTGCTTCCCAAAACCTTCTTTAATTGTAGACTGATGAGTATATATAATTATATACAGTATTTACAACTTCTTCTCAACCTCGAATATCAGTAACATGGAAGACTTGGCGTGGTCAAAATGCAGTAGTGAGTATTCTAAGTCCTGACTCGGACCTTATTATTGTTATTATCGGAGACCTGACGGACAGCGCTTCCACCCGCACTCCTGGTAGAGACGTTCTAAAAAAGACTCGACTAGGGTGTGTATCCCTGTTTTATACCCTCTCTACGTTACGCCCTTCTTCTAGAAAGCAATAGAAGTTCTCTTCCTATGGTAAATGTCCACAGACACACTAAAACGGAAACGCCTCTTTCCGTTCACTTACTTCCCACCTTTTCTAGAGATATATTGCGCACTTTTAGCAGGGTGCAGTTTCCTGCTTCATGACTCAGCTTTTTTTCTAATTTCACAACTTGTTATTTCCAGCATTTGTGTGCCTTCAAAATCTTAAATCCTATATGATTCTTAATTTACTTATATTCTTCTCCCAGTATTATCATTATGATACCTTGGCCGCACTGCCATTACATAGTCATTAGTATGAACTCTTAATTTTCCCCATAACATCAACGCATGTCTCAGTGACACCATTCCTCCTACGTTCCCAGTCACGGGTTCGATCCTCGGAAGAGTGAGTCCTGAGCTCGAACTGGAGCGGACACGACACCTACCCCCACCACTGGGGAAAAATGAATGTAATACCTCCTGCATTCATTTTTGCTCTTACATCCTGTTGGAGTCTCTATGCTCCTGATCGTGGGTGCGCTGCGCCGAGTTGTCCCTGACAATTGCTCTGCCCGTAGTAGGGCGCTCATATAATTCTAATCCCGGTAGCGATCCTGAGCGACTGTACCGGTCGAGGATGCTGAAAATGGACTGTGATGTCCTCATCAGAGACCTTAGCTCTGTGGTCATTAGTGATCACGTTTTGAAAAACACATAAGTTGGGACAGCGCTCCCGATTGTAGGCTTTACGCCTTCTACAGCACCACAACAGTAACAACAATAGCAACAGACTATTATAAGCACTGCTATCAAAATACTTCCAGTTACAATTTGATATACACTTGTATACTGTTGGGTCATTTGCCTTTTAAATTCCTTTCTTTCTGTAATACCAGTGCTTTTACGTCCTCATTCTTATGACTGGCTACCCTTAGGTCGCTTATAAGGTACAGTAAGCTACCTACTGTGACCCTATTTAATTCGGGTACATCACCTAATTTGATCCCACTATCCAATTGCTCATAACAATCATATATTAGCATCACTTCTGGTACTAAGTCGTTTTTCGTAGTAGTATACACTGAACCTGTACTCTGAATTTTACTTGTGGGCCTGTAAATTGTACATAAGTCTTATTCCCACACCATTCAAACTTATATCACTGGTAATATCCTGACATACACTGGCTACCCTTGTTTCTTGAGGCGAAACAAAAATATACATATTATCATCAATAATGAGTTCATAAACTGACATCACACTTTTCTTGCAGTTTTCCAGAATAAAACTAACACCAGTTAACAACTTGATAATACAACTACCCTTTGACATTACATTATTAATGGGAAAATTTGCTTTGCATAATCTCTGTCCATTGTCAGTCCGCTGGCATTGTTTCACTTGTTCATCACTTAACTCTACATATGTCTGTCTTTCTTGATCCGTTAATACCTACTGTTTCTCATTAGATATATACACAAAGTGGTTTGGATTACTTTTCATGGGAGAGGGGAAAGGTATACAATGGTACAAATTGTACTTTATTTTGTTAGTGAGAGGGGTGCGTAAAATATACACCAAAGTATCTTGAGTTATATACACACTCACTGATGATATTTTCAAAATCAAGTACCCATAAGTGACTTGCAATTCATATGGCAGATCATAACCTTTAGGGAAATCCCTTTGGGCTTTCTTATATGCCCTTATTAGATCATCGGGACTTAACACTAGGACACTCACTGTGCCTGACTGAGAACTCACAATACTATCTAATAAGATCTCATAATGCTCACGTAATTGCATCAGAAACCCTTGCAACTCAATTAAGTGTTTATTTAGTGATATTTGAATTTCTGACTGTCTAAAAGCCTCATTTATACCCGTTGTTTCATTCTGAATGAAACTTTTAAGTTGCTCAAACTGTTCACTTACTTTGAGTTAATTCGCCGTGATGTCATACAGAGTGCTATTGACAGACTATAAAGTTGATTTGCTACTTGTATCATGGACAATTGTAGTAAATAGCATCACTCTCGTCCAATGTGCCAAGCGACGTCTTCGCGATTGCATTAATCAACCCGCGCTTGCTTCGTTTCGCGTTGCCTTCCGGCGTACCGGCCCTAGTAATTTTCCTAATTAAGTCCATCATCTCTTGGATCCTTTGAAATTGTTGTTCTACCAACATTATCTCATGTTCGCACTTAATATGTATTTCCTTTTCTATCTGGATACACAGGGTTTTAGTCTTCTGTAAATTTCTGCGGGCTATATTAAATAGATCTGCCAAACGTGTAGGGTTAACATAAGTGATCAGTTTCCACTCTGTAGTGTACAATTGTACTTCTTGATAATTCAAATAGATTCCAGCTGTATTTCCATACTGGTTCATCTTGAAATCTAATTGACTGGTGGGTATAAACACACCTAGCAACATAACTGCGACGACCAGCGCTCCCCATGTCGTGTGGCTTGTCATCCCTTCCATTCGCCCAGTCTGTTCACCTCCCTGTAAGGTAAATAACGACTTTCGCTTTCTCTTTATCTCTACCTTACACACTATGCTGTTAGGTGTTGTGGAACCTACCCTCAACTGTTTGTCTGTACCTGAATGCACACTTAATGTGACTCACTGTCTTACTGTGCGTTTGTCTTTTCGTAATTATGCTCCCCACTAGGATACTATTATTCTGGTGAATAATTTTACTAAGATCTACGAATTCCTTTTCGTAACTGATATATCTGTGAAACTTCACCTCTGGGCAGCTCCAACAAGATTTTACAGGTATCACTGGCCCGTTCAAAAATTCTCTTTCTCCCTGATTGACGTTCCTGCGTCACTTTTCCTGGTCTCATGGACAGATGAAAGACATCATTAACTGTCAGTTATTTACTTGCCTATCGAAAATACGGTATCTATGCAAATGCTAGTAGTCTATTGAAGTAACCTCATCACGCTCTACCCCAATCTCGGAGTTACTACTAGTGGAATGGTTCTCAATGTGGTGAGAACATTCCCTTCAGTGGATTCTGTTCCCACGAGAATCACACTGTTGTGGAAAACCACCGGCCTAATGGTGATATTTCCCAGGCAGAACCCGCCTCACTGAGTTCATGCCTCACTCAGGGCGCCCGTTTTCGTGCATGAAGGACTAAATACAAGGCCACTCCCTAAGTGGAACCTTTAGTCGCCTCCTACGACAGACAGGTTCGAGCCGTGGCGTTATTCTGGTTGTGTAACTGTATGGGAAGAAAAGTACCAAAGTGTAGAGTGTTGTTTGCGTAAATCGCCGACACCACACGGGGTTATGCTCAAGATAACGTCCCTTATCCAGATGTCACCTGGATCACGTAAAACGTCCACCCGTGTGGAATTTCGCTGTACAATGAATGAATTTCGTTTCGCTTGGCATCGCGCCCTTTCCAATTTAATAATTGCGAGCAGATCTCATTTACTTTATACACAACGCTACTTAAATTATTCATCTAATATCCAGTGACAGTAAGTGAAGGAATCCTCAGAACGTGCACACAGTAAGTGTAAATAATTTTATTCCTCAATTAAAATTTGAACTCTCTCTACACGCAGTTCCGAAAACTGCGGTTCCCTTTTGACGAGTCTCGTCACCTGTAGTCCCTCTACTCACAATGGTACTCCCGTACCAAAATTCCTAGGCTCCTCTCTCACTCAGGTTAAGATTTCCAATACTTTCCTGATTTCGACGCGACCTGACCAAGTATTTCAACTAACTCTATCAGCGGTACACGATAATCCACAATGCCGCTGGAGTGAGGGAAAGTGTAACTCACTGCGACCTAAATGGGAACCATGCTTTTACATTTCTTCTCTAATTAATGAACATTTTTAGCCTGTTCTGGCGGACCACAATTTGCTTACCACGCTTATTTACCTGTAACGTGCAATTCACTCCCGATATCTTAGTGATTTTATAAGGGCCTTGATACGGTGGAGAAAGTTTCCCTGAACGTCCCCTTCGTAGGGCATCGTTGCGTAACAACACAAGATCTCCTACCTTGAATTAAACTTCATTCTTAGCTTTGTCATAATACTCCTTATCTTGCTCCTTGGTTTTAATTAACGTTTTCCTAGCTATCTCATGGCTCTCTTGCAGTTGTCTGGTTAACTGCTCCAAGACATTCTGACATTCATTATAATTCGGTTCTGGTTTCCTTTGGAGAACACCAGGGATATTTGCCTTTCGCCCAAATATTAACTTAAATGGTGTATAACCTGTGCTAGTGTGTTTGGTTGTGTTATACACAAACATTGCCATGGGAAGATAACTATCCCAGTCATCTTGTGAACTACACACATAATGTCTCAAATATTCTGCCAGCACTCTATGAGAGCGCTCCATACTGCCGTTAGATTGCGGTCGAAATGCCGCCGTATGGACTTTCTTGATTCGCAATATTCTGCATAATTTCTTAAAAACATCTGACATGAAATTGGCACACTGGTCTGTCAGTATGATATTTGTTATACCGAATACACTAATTAATCTACTAATCAGAGTTCGTGCTATATAGTTTCGGCACTTTGGTCTGGCATAGTACTCGCAATTAAATACTTGGACAGCTGATCTTGACAGGTGAATATATATTTACTTCCTGCTTCCGTTACATTTTTGTTGCTAGTTGTTTTACGTCGCACCGACACAGATAGGTCTTACGGCAACGATGGGACAGGAAAGGGCTAGGAGTGGGAAGGAAGCGGCCGTGGCCTTAATTAAGGTACAGCCCCAGCATTTGCGACCTATTGTCTCTGAAATTGAAGGAAGATCATGGTAAGGAGGCAAGTAATCTTGTTGAATACCTTTCTAAAATGTCAAATAAAGTTAGTCAATTGTTGTCTGGGGCTGCTGCCCCCAAACCCGACCAAGCCACTGCTATAAACATTGCAAGTGACGAGGATTCTTCCAAGAATGTAGAAAGCAGAAAATCTGTAGCAGCCCAACAATATTCTGCCCCATTAGAAAATGAGCCTGATCGTCGTACATCCATTCCAAACTTCTTTTTAAATAATGCTATGTCCGAAGCTTCTTCATCACCTAGGCCGTTACCTACTATATCACCTGGGTTCAGTAGTTTGCCTCATCCTTTGGCTATGTTGCTTACGGGAATTTCTAAGTTTTCTATAAACTGTACTAACGAGGTCATTTCATTTTTACGATTTTTAGTTGAATTTCAAGATCACTCTCTTGTATTTTTCTCTCTCTCATTCCCAAATTCTTCAAATTATTTACCCTTACTCCATAGGCATCCTCTCGGACAAAATAGTCTAAGCAATAGCTGAACAATCTTCCATGGAAGACTTCCATGCTCACATTCTGGCGAATTTCATTCCGGCTAGGGCAATGTCCTCTCTAATAGAGAAGTTCTACTTCAGACTACAGCGACTGGATGAAAATCTGGCAGACTTCATCCAAGATATTAAGTTCTACACCAGGGTATTCGCTCTTCATTTCCCTGAAGATCAAATTGTGCAGACGATTGTTGAAGGCATTTCCCCGCCCTACAGGTCATATCTGTGATTCGCGTCGCGTCCACAAACTTTTGCATAATTAGAGGCTATGGCGGCCTCAGCCGAAGGAGTTAGGTATGCCCACACCTTAATAGTCGCGAAGGAGCCCCCTCCGTCTTCCAATAGTTTTCGGCCTTCACCTCGCCGAACATTTACCACCCGTAAATGCTATGCTTGTGGGTCTCCGGATCATCGGCGTAACACGTGCCCAGTAATAAAATCGAGTGAGACAAAGAATGGAGCAGGGTCACCTCAAGGATGTTTCAAATGCGGCTCTTTTACTCATATCGCCAAAAATTGCCCTAATGCCAATAGCACCCCCTGGTGCTCAACTTCTTGTGCAACCTCCACCAACTCAAATAATAGGAAATTAATAGTGTCTCCGGCTGAGTCGGCGTGTTCATATTTTCAAGGCTCAGCCCCTATTAAACCCTCCGAAAGCTCAGGTACGGATCAGGTTCTTCTAATTCATTATGTGAATGTCCTAAAGGATGCCTTAGGATTGCAGCGGAGTCCCTCGCACTGGTAACGTTTCTCAAAATTGAGTTGAATAGTGAACCCGTTACCGCTCTCTTAGACTCAGGGTGTGTTTGTTCTATTATTTCGGCTGAATGGTATTCGAAATTAAAGTCTGTCTCTAATTTTTCTGATTGTTGTCTTCAGTCCAATGCGTTTCGGCTAATTCCTCTCCCTTATAAATTTTAGTTTTTCCTATTCGCCAAAATTCGTATTTATTAATTTACATGGAAAGTTAAATTTTTTGTGGCTAAGCACTTGTCCTGACCCATAATATTAGGAGCAGACTTCATATCTCATACCCGTCTACTACTCGAAATTCAGAGCAAGTCGTGCACTTTCAAATTTGCCAATAATTGTAAAATTCCTTTGCTTAAGTGTAATTCTGTATCATGTTCATCTGTTTCGCCTACCCAGGATAAGATGTTGTTAGAACTTAGACATCTACCTGAGGAGCAGGCTGATAGTATTCGTAAGATTTGTCAGTCGTTTCCGGAAGTATTTTCCGATACTCTTGGCGTTACTGACCTTATTGAATACAAGATTGAAGTTACGGATTCGATCCGGTCAGGTTTCCACCTTATAGGCTATCTCCACCTACAATGAAGGCTCTTAAAGAGATCATCGATTAGATGTTAAAAGATGGTATTATTCGACCTTACAAGTCGGCGTATTCATCACCCATTTCCCTGGTGCCGAAACCCCAAGGTGGCTTCAGGCCTGTGATTGACTATAGGGCTTTAAATAGGAAGGTGGTGTTACAATCTGTGCCCCTTCCCGACCTTCATTCTTGTTTTTCATGGGTTCTGAAACCCAAGTTCTTCACCATCTTGGATCTTTAGCAGGCGTACAACCAGATCTCTCTAACCGAAGAATACAAATATCTAGAAGCTTTTGCCACGGTTTGGAACTTGTATGAGTATAACCGCGTGCCTTTTGGGCTCCTCACGGGGGCAGCCGTGCTCACGAGACTGCTAGATAGAGTCTTCTCCGACATCAAGTTTGAATACTTGTATCATTATCTTGATGATGTCGTATTTTCTGAGACCTTTGAAGAACATCTAGATCATCTGAAGGAAGAACTCAATCGCCTTCGTAAGGCTGGGTTGACTGTGAAGTTGTCTAAGGTAGCTTTTGCTAAGCCATCTATATCATTCCTAGGCCATATTATGTCGCCCGATGGTGTTTCTATCGATCATTCCAGAACACAGGCCATCCGTGATTTCAAACAACCTAAGGACATCAAAGGTATTGCCAGGTTCATAGGCATGGTGAATTTCTTCAGAAAATTTATTCCTAAATTCGCTAACAGATCGGCGCCCTTCAACTTACTCCGAAGGAAAGACGTCAAATTTCAGTGGGGACCGTCTCAACAAGCGCTTTTGAAAATCTGAAATTAGCTCTGTGTAATGCCCCGGTCCTTGCTATGCCTGATTTTTCCAAGAAATCCATTGTCCAAACCGACGCCTCATCATGGGCGGTGCCTGCTGTCCTTCTTCAGGAAACTGAACTCGGAAGAAGACCCATTGCTTATGCGTCTAGGACATTATCAGCCCAAGAGGCAAAATATTCCATCTATGATCTTGAAGGTTTGGCGGTCTTATTTGCATTAGAGAAGTTCCGCCTCTATCTGGAACATGTCATGTTCGACCTGGAAACAGATAATCAAGCCTTAAGTTGGGTGTTGGCTAGGACGCGTCGTACCCGTTGGGCCATTAGGATTTCTGCCTTCCAATTTGAGGTAAGACATATCAGGGGATCTGGAAATGTGGTGGCGGATGGACTAAGCCGCATGTTTGCTCATGATGTGGAGACCGCCGAACAGGATGATAGTTCTTCTCTCCCCACGCCCGTACCTTCGGTTGTTAATGCCATTCTAACTGATGCCCCCATGTTGTTTAGGGACATTGAAAAATATCAACGTGAATATCGTGTTCTGGCGTCTGTTATTGAAACTCTTTCTTCCGGGGAACATGTCGTCCCTTATGAGTTCAGGAACGGGGTTTTGTGTTGCCCGTCGAGGCATGATCAGAAGATGAAAGTAGTGGTTCCAGCTGTGCTTTCCTATGATCTTCAAGTACTATCATGAGACCCCATTAGGGGGGCATTTGGGCATCTTCAAAACTCGAGAAAAGGTCCGAGAGATGTTTATTTGGAAAAGATTGGACAGTGAAATTCGTGAATTGGTACAAGCTTGTAAACCTTGCTTGCTTAGTAAGCCCACCTTGTCCACTAAGCTCGATCTATTATCATCTCATCAAGCGTCCCGCCCCATAGACCACCTGTATATAGACTACGTCGGACCCTTCCCCCAATCAAAGGGGAACGCCAACAAATTCATTCTCGTCTGTGTAGTTGGTTTCACTAGGTTTTCCTGGTTATTCCCGACTAATCTGGCTACCGCTCAGTCCACCATTCCCTGTTTATATACTATACTTGCTTATTTTGGCCCGTGTCAATATATAGGTTCTGATAATGCTAAAGCATTTACTTCCAACCTCTTCCGTAAATTCTGTTTTGATCTGTCTATATCACATGTAACTACTTCGGCGTATTACTCTTAACCATCCCTGCCTGAACGGGTCAATCGTAATCTTAGATCGGCTATCAATGCATTTCATCATGAAGATCATTCCAGGTGGGATACGTACCTGCATTTGTTGGCCTTTGCCTTAAATTCGGCAGTTCATAAGTCTCGCAAGGTCACTCCAGCTTCTCTGATGTTTAAATTTGTGCCTAACATGCCGCTATCTAACCTTTGGTCACTTAATTATATCTTACCGGAGACAATAGATCCCGATAATACTAGAGATCTGTAGAAGAATGCTAAGGCCATTCTTAAGGTGTCCCATGAAAAAGTTAGGGAAAGATATGATCGTGGACGGAGGCTCACCAATTTAAAAGTCGGAGATCAAGTTATGGTTATAAACTTTGTTTCCGCGGGCAAGTTTGCCCCCAGATTTCATGGGCAGTGTATTATTTTAGATGTTTTAACACCAGTTGCATTATTAGTGAGCAGTCCAGCAACGGAGAGGATCTTTAGAGTTCACTTATCGCAGGTTAAACCTGTGTAATGTAATTGCTAGCTTAGTCATCAAAGTTTAGCAGGAGTCTGAAGGTTATATATATATTTTGAGGTCTTCTGCACTATTAATTTTTGTAATTGTGTATATGATTTGTATGTACGATCTTCCCCTCTGGTTTTCCTGCTGTCAGTTCCTTTGTGGCCATTACCAAGCCCCCGTCTCCTGCATATCCACACTATTGGCACTAAAAGCCTTCCTCGCCGCCCGCCCCTCCAAATCACCAATAAAGATCGAACTATCAAGTCTGCGACAACACTTCTCTGTCGCCGAGATCTTGCTGTTTCAGTGCCCCCTCAGCCATTCGCCGTCGTACTGCAACTGAAGTGGGGTACGGGCCCTCTCCACTCCCGTGAATGCTCCTTGTGGACGGCGCGCTGTAGTCCATCTCCCGGCAAAGGCTGAAGTGCGGGGCCCCTACCGCCAACTCATCTGGGGACTGTATATATACTTCTAATCTGCGGCGGACATCACCACGACTACCCCTCGCATAGTAGCGGGTGAGGTGTATCTGAGGGTACTTGAGGGGTCCGGGCGACTACAACTGGATATCGGCAGCGGCGGCAGGACTTGCCGTCAAAACTAATAACATGTATTTAACACTCTATGACAACAAGGACACTAAAGGTGGAGTTAAACATGTTTCTACCTATCAACAAAAAACTTAGAAATTTTCTTCAACTGGAAATGATTTTTTCTTTTTCAAAATTCTTCGGTGTCACCCCCAAGGAAGGACATTTAGGGGGGGGGGGAGGTCTGTACCGGGAGGTACACCCCGAAGCCGCGCATTTAAATTCAGCGCCTAAATGAACTCCCCTATTGGTAAAACAGTGAAACTGATACTAAACCAACTTTGAACTTTATTCAGAAGATGTCTCCACTGAAGTATTATGTAATTTTGTTATTGTGCAGTTGCCATACCTGTGTGAATTTCTACTTGTTTTGTTTACCATTCATCAAGAAGTTTGGACATTCTGCCATAGATGACGCTAACTAAATGCCATGATCACGCACCCTGGTGCAAAGTGTAAGAAGTTATAATTTAAAGAAGTTTTGTATTTCTAGGTTTTTGTAACTGAATGATATTCATTTATTTTTGGGTTGGCAATATTTCCTTTTTATTTCCGCCAGTTTTTAATCCAGCCAATCCCTAATTGTAAAGCGAGGGGCTTGAAGCCCAGGACTTGTGGAATTTACAACATTGTATTTTCCTTGTCGGGTTTCTAAATTGCTAATTGTACCTGTTACGCTGTTATTTGTTGATTTTTGAAATTCTAAAGAAATAGAACCTTTGTTAAAGTTTTAAATTAACTTTAATATTGTAGTTGGACCCATTCACCCCAGCACTTTATTTCACCTCTTTCTGCTCCACGGGTATCCCCGTAACAAATACAATTAAATATAGAAGAGTGGAACAAGAAAGTGGAAGTACACCTAATAGAGTACAGGCGCATGAAGAACTTGACTGGCAGCACACGGCGTATCGACATGACAGTCCACATAAATAACAGGTTAGGGCTCATTATCCCTCTCAGTGCGCGATTCAAGTACCAGACTGGGCGGCCGGGGGAAGTAAATCTACGATTGCTAGCTGTAGCACGCCGTGACTTGCCAGAATTCTTTATACCGTTCAACAAAGCGCTTCAGTTGCCTGTGAGAAGTGAACATATTCCGATCTCATTTACACGGACCGGCTTGACTTCGTGATATAAACAGGTGACGTCAGTTTCACGAAGTTGTTGCCTGTGCAGTCGAATAGAGAATAGGAGATTGCTGGTGGCTATTGTTTTAATAGGAATACCACGGGGCGGCCATCTTCTATCAAGGTCCGGCACTTCCAAAAATTGGAGGTATTGGCGAAAGATAGGGAAGCACCACGAAGGTCGTGAATATGAATGACTCGGGGTCGGACGACAACAAGAGTTGACCAAGAAAGGTCGGACATGAAAGATAAGAGGAGGTAAGTGGAAAATATGCCAGACTCAACTAGAGGGCGTCAACCCACGGGCTCAAGTGAGAGCCATCAGTGCATCTCTTAGTCTTCTCTTACGGCAGATAGGGGATACGGTGGATTATCTTCTAACTCCCCTATCCACTGGGGGTCCAGAAGGCTGAGGTTCGAATGCCGCTCTATCCTGGGTTGATATTTTCATCTCAAAATCGTCGTGGTGTCGAGAAGGACATCCGGCCGTATGTCTGCGTTCAAAACCATTATGAGACTCGATGCCTGCAGTGAGCTCGGAAATAACTGGGATAATCTGAAGAAAGATAAAGTGTTATGGATCTACTGTACGACACATATACCAAGACCGACTACAGGATATCAGACCTAATGCTACTATCGATTGGGAGTAAAATGGCGCCTTCGTGGGCGAACGTGTGAGACATGTGGTTGTGTTTACGTTCTGTTAAAGAATGTTGTTTTGATCTAGTTATTGAAGTATAATCTATAACGGTTTATTAGTTCGTTATTGGTTCGTTCCTGCTGGGTTCGTGGTTGTACATCGAATTATGGCGTTGTTGAAGCTTTTACATTCCCTGAAAGTAGATATTTACGGGAGAAATGGATAAGCAATTTTCATTGGGGAAATTTGGAAGTCAATGAACAAACTATCGGATGTGTGTAACCAACCGAAAATAGTGAGCCTATTCGTTTTTGTTTTCTTATTCAGTCGGATAAATTTCATGAAATTTGACTATTAATGTTAGTTTCCTTGTAGAATATAAGTTTATGAGTGTATTCATATGGGTCAGTGGTCACTTAGAATCTCTAATTATGCGCAGTCATGTGAGAATGTGTTTGTGTTGATCGTGTTGCGAACCGGATTTAAATCGAACTATGGCAATGCCTCTCATAAAACTATTCTTTAGTTTTCTAAGGAGTAAAACATTAAGAGAGAAGTGGATTAAGAACATACATCGTGAATATTTGTATTAAACAGTAATGTGCATATGTCATCTGAGAGTAAGTCTGAGGTTAGAGAAGACTTTTTTTATAATTCTAAATGGTGGACGTATTTGTATTCCTCGAAAACAATTCATTTAGATAGATGATAATTGATACAGTCAGTCGATTGGAGCCCTGCAAACGAAGCAGACGTGTGTGCGGAGTGCTGGGTGTTGTGGCGTAAGCATAATGGGAATAAGCATAGAACTCTACCGAGCGGTCATCGGCCGATGGAACAATCGAATAAAACATCAGGTATGTGGTTTAAAATGTGATATAAAATACTCTGAAATCGTGCTGGCAGCGTTAGTGATTGCTGCATTATTAGTAATTGGAGGAGTGGAAAGCAACCCTGGGCCACTGAATTGGGAAGATATAGCTAAGATCAAGGAGGTGATAAAAGAGGGCAGCCAAACAGACACAACGAGGGAGCTCATTATGGCACAGAATAAAGATATTCAGGATATGAAAGACTGCCTTCGAGGTGATATGGCAGGTATAAAAGAATCTCTAGATAAACACCAGGAAGAAATGAAAATTGCTAAGGAACACCGACTGGTATTGGAGCAGCGCACACGGGAGCTGGAGATGCAGGTCCGGAGATCAGTGCTTACCCAACGTAGCAGATGTCTGGTCATACATGGGATTAAGGACAATAGAAGCGAGGACAAACTGGCGTTACTAGATGCTGTGTTGGAAGTGTTCACACAAGGAGTGAAAGTAAATTGCACGGAATCCGATGTTGACGACGTGCAGAGAATAGGAAGGATCCAAGGGAACAGACCGATTAAAGTACAATTGGTATCTGGAATGAAAACCCACCAAATTCTCCGGAATGCCAGGAATTTAAAAGGGACGGAAGTCTGGATCCAGAGAGACCTGGGAATTGAAGAAAGGAAAGAGATGAAAATCCTACGATTCCACTTGGGGAGAGCAAGAAGAGAGGGCCTTACAGCGTTTATTAGAGGCAAGAGACTATTCATCACAGGCGATGGTTGGAGAAAGAACTACACGCCATCCCAGCTGGAAGCACTGGCGCGAGGAGGAAGTGCGGTACCGGCGCAACACGGAAGAAAGAATGATGACGTGCAGAAAACAGGAGCAGAGCTCGTGTCGCCAAGGTTGCTGACACCTACTGACAGTGAGGGCGTTGCCACTACTACGGAGAGACGACCTGTAAGTAAATGTTTAACACCTGATGAGGAACCGGGTAATAGCTCGTGTACTACTCCGGTAGCTGAAAAAAGCAGCTGCAGGACAGAGGACGTTAAGAAAAAGAAGCAGGGACAGAGCTTGAAGGACTTATGGGCTAAGAAGGGAGTGTTCTCAGATGGAAAAGGTAATAAACGGGAAGGAAAGAAGGTAGGGGAAATTTATAGTTCCCCTCATGGAAGTATAGTACAAATTGATAAAACAATAAACACACGTAGAAAAAGAGGTAGTGTCTCGGATAATAGGAAAGATGATAATTGATACAGTGATGTTCCGTCAGCGTCCATGTGTCGCGTGATTTAGATGCAATTGTATTTTGCAAGAATCTGTGCTTGCCTGCAGAAACATTTAGCTGGATCTTGAAGTATAACAAAACTTATAGTGTGACAGATGGAGCAATTTGTACAGTTACAGAGAAGAAACAGTGACTTGCAGGGATTAGCTTAGTTTCTAACGCACGGGTTTTATTGTACCAATACCTTCTGATTCATGCTGTGGACATCTGTTATCAAGCAGTCTACACCAAAGTGAAGCTCGTCCATGTGGGTTAAAGACATCACTGTTTAGAGTCAATAGAGTTTTTATATTCATGTTCTTAAATGGGTTATTCCTTTACATAATTAGTGTCTCAACGTTTCATTACTAAGTTTATCATCATTGTTGGAAGTTCAGCTATACCATACGTCAACATATTATTAAAAAGTTCCCAGTAAGGAAGGCTTAACATCACCAGGGCCATTCATTGGGCTAGCATGATCATTTCAGGCGTACTTCCCTTTCATTGAGTGCTGAACATTAGAAATTGTCTCCACCACTCCGAAACTAAGGCAACACGTTATGTTTCTTAGTTCCCATGAGAGGTAATAAATTGAGGAATTTCGCACCTTAAATTACTTTTAAAAATTCAAAATGATGTCATAAATATCATTTTAACAGTTTTGTAATGGATTTCCATCTACCCAGCGAAGTGAAATCTAAGAGAAAAAGTTATTTGGGTTCGAATTCCACTGTCGTCAGCCCTGAAGATGGTTTTCCGTGGTTTCCCATTTTCACACCAGGCAAATGCTGGGGCTGTACCTTAATTAAGGCCACGGCCGCTTCTTTCCAACTCCTAGGCCTTTCCTATCCCATCGTCGCCATACGACATATCTCTGTGTCAGTAAAGCCACTAGCCAAAGCGTTATTTGACTAAGTGAATTGTCTAAATCTATTCTAGCAGAATATGTGTTATTCTAGTTGATTACATGTGCTGACTAGTAGTTGGAGAAGCGTTTTCATAGGTTCAACAGTGATTTTTCCTATGATGTTACATTTATCATGTTAAATTACCACCGTTGACAAAATATGTACGTGAACTTTTCGTAATTTCTGGGGGACTGAACTACATATTGTGTAGGAAGCTCTTTCATTGGTATTAAGACAAGTAATTTAATGTGACGTCGGGTGGAGTGACCCAGACGGTTCAAGCTCTAGCCTTCTGACCCCAACTTGCCGGGTTTGATTCGGCTCGGTCCGGTAATATTTGAAGGTGCTTAAATACGTCAGCCTCGTGTCGGTAGATTTAATGGCAGGGAAAGAACTTCTGCGGGAGTAAAATCCGGCATCTCTGAAAACCGTAAGTTAGTTAATCATCGAAATGATGTTATTGCTTGCTACCTAACTTTCATAAGTCTGCATCAACTGCGCCCACGACGTCCACCATCTTGGTTTTGATATTATGGTCTGATATATTGTAGTCTGTCTTGCATATACCCTGTATTTCATGTGAGCCTCCACTCAGCGATTGGTGGCTCCATTGACCTCGAAAATAACTGGTATCTGAAGAAAGATAAAGTGTTATGGATCTACTGAACGACACTTATGCTCTGTGTTTCCAGGTGAGCCTGCTCTCAGCAGTTCGTGGCTGCAGTGACCTCGAAAATAACTGGGGTAATCTGAAGAAAGATAAAGTGTTATGGATCTATTGTACGGCACTTATGTCCTGTGTTTTCAGGTGAGCCTGCTCTCAGCAGTTCGTGGCTGCAGTGACCTCGAAAATAACTGGGGTAATCTGCAGAAGGATAAAGTGTTATGGATCTAGTGTACCACACTTATGTCCTGTGTTTCAGGTGAGCCTGCTCTCAGCAGTTCGTGGCTGCAGTGACCTCGAAAATAACTGGGGTAATCTGCAGACGGATAAAGTGTTATGGATCTAGTGTACCACACTTATGTCCTGTGTTTTCAGGTGAGCCTGCTCTCAGCACTTGGTGGCTCCAGTGACCTAGAAAATAACTGGTATCTGAAGAAAGATAAAGTGTTATGGATCTAGTGTACCACACTTATGTCCTGTGTTTCCAGGTGAGCCTGCTCTCAGCAGTTCGTGGCTGCAGTGACCTCGAAAATAACTGGGGTAATCTGAAGAAAGATAAAGTGTTATGGATCTATTGTACGGCACTTATGTCCTGTGTTTTCAGGTGAGCCTGCTCTCAGCAGTTCGTGGCTGCAGTGACCTCGAAAATAACTGGGGTAATCTGCAGAAGGATAAAGTGTTATGGATCTAGTGTACCACACTTATGTCCTGTGTTTCAGGTGAGCCTGCTCTCAGCAGTTCGTGGCTGCAGTGACCTCGAAAATAACTGGGGTAATCTGCAGACGGATAAAGTGTTATGGATCTAGTGTACCACACTTATGTCCTGTGTTTTCAGGTGAGCCTGCTCTCAGCACTTGGTGGCTCCAGTGACCTAGAAAATAACTGGTATCTGAAGAAAGATAAAGTGTTATGGATCTAGTGTACCACACTTATGTCCTGTGTTTCAGGTGAGCCTGCTCTCAGCAGTTCGTGGCTGCAGTGACCTCGAAAATAACTGGGGTAATCTGAAGAAAGATAAAGTGTTATGGATCTAGTGTACCACACTTATGTCCTGTGTTTCAGGTGAGCCTGCTCTCAGCAGTTCGTGGCTGCAGTGACCTAGAAAATAACTGGGGTAATCTGCAGAAGGATAAAGTGTTATGGATCTAGTGTACCACACTTATGTCCTGTGTTTCAGGTGAGCCTGCTCTCAGCAGTTCGTGGCTGCAGTGACCTCGAAAATAACTGGGGTAATCTGCAGACGGATAAAGTGTTATGGATCTAGTGTACCACACTTATGTCCTGTGTTTTCAGGTGAGCCTGCTCTCAGCAGTTCGTGGCTGCAGTGACCTCGAAAATAACTGGGGTAATCTGCAGAAGGATAAAGTGTTATGGATCTAGTGTACGACACTTATGTCCTGTGTTTCAGGTGAGCCTGCTCTCAGCAGTTCGTGGCTGCAGTGACCTCGAAAATAACTGGGGTAATCTGAAGAAAGGTAAAGTGTTATGGATCTAGTGTACGGCACTTATGTCCTGTGTTTCAGGTGAACCTGCTCTCAGCAGTTGGTGGCTGCCTGGTGAACCGGACAACAATGATGATCGCAGGTGCGCATTCGCTCGCTCCTCTGGGCTGCTGTTGAACGTGTATTGTAAAGTGTCCCGGTCCTTCATCTGCGAGATTCCACTGTGAAGAAATCTCATGTAGCGTGTTGACATCTAATAAAGCTACTTGTAAATAAGTGGTGAAGTTCTTTGTGCTGTTTGAACACTAAACTACAGGAAAACTTACAAATCATCAGGGTCATCATAATGTAGTGTTCTACTTTTCTTTAAAAAACAAGGTCATCAGGGATGTGACGTTCTACCCTCTTTAAAAACAATAAGTTTATCAGTTATATAATGTTCACATTCCCTTAAGAACCACAAGGTCGTTCGGCATGTAATGCTTTATGTTACATTAAAACAAGGAAATCATCAGACATCTAATTTTCAACTTTCCTTTTAAAACCACAAGGTCAACAGACACGTAATATTTTATTTTCCTTAAAACAACAAAGGAATCAAATATGTAATGTTCTACTCTCCTTTAAAACGAGAAGGTCATAGGAAATGTAATGTCCTACTGTGCCTTCATTTAAACAACAATGTCATCAGACATGTAATTTTGTACTTTCCTTAAGAACAACAAGGTCATCAGACATACGTAATGGAAATTGATGTTGACAGAAGTGTGCAACTGATGTTTTGTCCACTGAAAATATAAAATCACATCAATTCGGTCAAGAGCTTGCGCGGCGACCTTCATCATTGTGGAGCTCAAAAGAAGAACTAATCGTGGAAATTACAAGGAATCGAGGCACCGATTCACACTTTCCATGCTCAGTAAAAGTTGTGTAAATCTCTTCTTCTCTTACGTTGGAGCGATGCTGATTGAATGCTGGCATGGGTGCTGATATTTTCGGTTCCGCTGACTGAACTTTCGCCATATTCTCTTTAGAGAAATTCCGTATCGTCCTTTTTACATTGAACTTTACCAGGTTTAGGATGGTTTCCTATCAATAAGCTAACCGACTTCCACTCTACACCTTTCCTACAGCCTCCTGAGCTACTCCGGGCAATGTACGCCTGACACTAAAAGGACACTCTTCACTTTATTATCGGCATAGCAATAGTCAAATGACAGAATTAAGGGCCTTGTGGTGGTGGAGGAGGGGCGGGGGTGGGGGGTGGGGGTGAAAACAACCAAGGTAACTCTTGTCTTTACTAAGAGGCGACTAAAAGGGTCCCTAGAGTTTCTTACTTTGAGATCGCTGGCTAGCGACCATTGTACATCTAGCTGAGTTCTGGCACAGCACTACTTGTGGCATGCTCCTGACTTTCTCCATCCTACCTGACCTTTCCTTGGCCAACACTAGATCTTTTCTGATCCCTAATATACAGTATTAGGTATCGAAGCCTGGGTTGTCTTTCATTTTCAAGGCCTTCGTTGCTCGTGTCTGCCTTTGGATGATACCTCCATTTTCGACTTTGTCACTTTAAACTCTGATTGGAATAAATAGAGAATGGTTGTTATGTAACCACCACCATCACCACCACCACGTCGTGAAGCAGATTTTCCGTGCTAAGAGCAGATGGAGGATGGCTCTTTATCGCTATTTTAATAAAAGCAAAACCAGCGTCTTCAGTCGGATTGCCACTGAAGAATTAGTGAACCTGAATTACAACCAAGTGCTACTTCACTCTTCTCACAGTGTTTTCTCTTGAGCAGATGTGAACGTAGAGTTTTAGGGTTTTTTGCTGCGAACTGTGAACAGAGACACATTTCGGACAGAGGTGTGCCCAGACATCTGACAGCCATTTCACTTCACTTCTGCTTAACCTGTCCGTAGGCAGTGAGTTCTCTCTGAAGAACATCACTTTCACATCACTGTTTTTGGAAGCATTTTCTAAAGTATTTACGGTCATGTGCTTCAGTTTGTCGCAAGTCTCACTGTGATGCCTTTCCACTTCGTTTACTGTAGATACTAAATTTTCGGATTCTGTACGAGTCTGATATTTTCAGGCCTTAGAGTTCTGTGTTCCCTGTACTGACGACATATCTGTGGGTTGGTGACACATCACTGCCTAACACACACTAGCGCTACGCCTGCATCAAAACTAGGATTTTCATGGCTTCTTGGTCGCTCACGATTCGCTGCTTTTTTATTTATTGTAGCTGCGAGACCATAGTGATACTAATTGTTACAGGGTTTCCGTGGAACAGAGAGGTGAAAGAAGGTGCTGGTTTGATTGGGTCTCTCTGCGACAGTAAAAAGATTCATTTAAAACTTTAAAAATTTAAGGTTATATTTCTTTCCAGATATTATATTTTAACAAACAACAAGATTTCAGGTACAGAGCTAGTTTGGTACAAAATAGAAAAACAGAAAAACCTAGAAAATATTAGTTAGACTGGCAAGGAGACGAATTTCCCAATTTGTTTTACAGGAAATTTTAAATCACAATTTTCAAGAGCACTTTGCTCCAAAGGTTACATGTTATGGCCTTCCAAAGGCACCATTCAGTATCGCACAAAGGAAAGAGCCTCATTGCTCTGCAATTCTACCAAGGACGCTCCCAAAACCTTACAGCATATTCAAGGCAACCATTAATATTTCCAATTGGGATTGGAGCGTCTTTGATCAATAAAATTACATTTTCAGGCCCCTCGAGGTACAACCTACATTTAATAGTTCAAACAGACAGCATCGTCTTCAACACTCAACAGTTTAACCACTTAACAGAAAAAGAAAAATTTTACAAGAGTATAGAAACACTCATTCTACCGGGCTTTGGTGGGAAGAAAAAACCAGGTTAACGTTACTTACCGGAAAAATCAAAAATTTATGCGCCCCTTCAAATCAAGGATCGAACCCATACTTGGGCTTGTGGCCCGACGATGCAGAGGCTAATCCCCAACTACTGAGGTGACTAGATAGACAAGTTAAGTTACAATTGACAATAGTGAAATCAGTTACAAAATAGAAGTCACCTCAAGATTAATTGAAGGGGAATTCGAGAGGGTAACGCACTCTCCATCCCCGATTTTCAGTTTAAGTACTTTTGACTTACTTGAACTTTTACATGAGAAGGAAGAAAGTACATTTTAGGAAATTGACTGTTACATAGTTGAAGCTTAGAAACTTCCCCTCGAGTCAGCTTGCGGAGATAACTACTGATATAGAAAAATAGCGGCCATTACATTAGCTCATGTTCTGCCTGCCGATGATTGAGGCCCCCGCCTCCTCTCTTAACACACACACTCAATATCACGACGATCAGTAAGACAAGTTAACTCGGAAAGGCGTCAGATTTTCTACCCGAGAGGAAAGTTAGAGAAGGCTCGGGGCTAAAACCATACACACCCTTTCACTTCATTGGCAGATAAAATAGGTACAAGAAGCATTTGATTAGTTGAAAATAAAATACACAAAATTTTTGACTGGGCAGAATCCAAAGTTAGCGGGAAAAGTAAGAATTTGGCAAACCTTGAGGAATCAAAATCAAAGAAAGTCAATTCAGTTCAGAAAACCTATAAACACAAAATTTCTTTAAATTTCTAGTTGTTCCACTTTGCACCAGAGTGCATGACATCAGTTCTTCAATAGAGACACCTATGGAGAAAAGTCCCAACTTCTTGAAATAACTGTTGTAAACTTTCTATGTTAGATAGCGTTGTGAAGACGCTTCATTTAAATGCACGGGGTTGAGGTGTACCTCCTGGTACAGACCTCCCCCCACTTAGTCTTTCCCTGGGGTGACACTGTCGAATTTTGCTACAAAATAAACTGTTAGAATTTTACAGATGGAAAATTTCTTGCTGAAATTTCATTTTAGTCTTTTAGAAGTTGTCGAAGTCCGTGACGCCTTGTTCAAGTTTGACCGCAATAGCGGCCGCCGTTGGCGATACCCGGTTTGGGTTCCCCTGACCCCTCATATACCGTCAGATACACCTCTCCCGCTACCATGAGAGGGGTAGTCATGGTGATGGTCGCCACAGACCAGATATAGTACTGCTGCTCGAAGACCGGTAGGCGGTTGGGTTACCGCCCCTCAGCCTTCGCCGGAAAAGATTGAGCTCCGGCGCGCCGTTCAGAAGGAGACTGGGCCAGAGTAGAGTGGGCCATACCCCACGCTGGCATCGCTCGCTAGATGTTGAGACACGGCCGCCGACGGTTGAGAGGGCACTGACACAGTCATTTATTATTTATTTATTTATTTGGCGACACAGATTGTTTGCTGGAGATTGAGAGTACTATATGTTTTATATTGCCGCTTATGATGAGGCGTGCGGCCTAGAGGATGAGTGTGTGAGGTTCTGGATGTGCTTAATGAAAGAAAAACAGGCGAGAAATAGGTTCTTAGAAGTCCATAGAGTGGGAATTCTTGTTTCCCTCTGTTGTTTATCACTGGCACGTTACGATAGCGGAGGGCTACACGATGGGCCGGGCATAGAGGAAACCACTTTACCCCATTAAGTGCGGAAGTTACGGATAGTGGAATCCTTTAACCTCCACCCCTCCAAGGGCCTTCATGGCCTATACGGAGATGTCATTGCTTTGCTTTTATTATTATTATCATTTTCAATTGACGTCGAGATTTAAGGAAAATATGTTTATGACAGCGAGATAGAGTTAATCGGTTTTCTTCATATTCAGCTCTGCTATAACCTACCCCGCACAGGTTATTATTTTATTTTCCAAATGGTATGCGATTACCTCGTGAGGTAATTGTTGCCACTAACAGTAATATTTTACGTGAGGGAACTGGCTATTAGTTGATCCTTCCTCCTGATTGACCACGTCGTTACGGTGAAGGAGATCAATTCCCATATGTTCGATAGTAAGTGTGGAGTAATGGCTACATTAGAGGAAATAACCAAGTCGCTACATGAGAAAACTAGACAGGTGCATGAGGATATTAGGCAGTTGAAGGAAAGGACTGAAGAGAACAAGATGCAGACACAAGGGAAACTGTTAGATGAGATAAAAACTTAGAAACTAGAATGCAGTGCAGGTAGGTGCAGAGAAGGTCTCCGAGCAAGGAGCCCAGCTGGGGGAAAGGATTACTGTCACTAGTGCCGATATACAAGTGGTCGTAAAAAGCTTAAATGGAGTGCGAAACGAGGTAAGCACGCCCAAAGACGGTATGGAACAGTTCAAGGAGGAGGTTAACGTCTCGGCCGCATAAGTTTCTAACAATTTCATATATGGGGCGGCAGGATAGAAAATGGAATTACTGATGGTAGTAGAGGCTATCCAGAACACGGGATATATGAAGACATTGCAGCTGGGATTAGGAAGGAAATCCAAATCTAGTCTATGGAAGGAATTTAACGGCAAGGACGAAAGTAGCCAGAATAGCATAGAGCTAGGGGAAGGCATCACATCATAGACTGAGCGACAGTAGAAGGCCGAAATCAAAATAGAGAGCTACGCCGCCAAGATAACGGGCATTAAGCGTGATTTAGGGACGTACGCTACTATGATATTAGACCTCAAGAGGGAGATGACGCAGTTAAGTTTGCAGGATGGTAGGTCAATGACGAACAAAAAGTCAATGTCATACCAGCAATGTTACTACTGAATGAGACTGGTAAGCTAGGTCCACCACCAGAAGACACAGCACGCGATATTCACAGAGTTCCCAGTAACGTAGAGGGGGCGTACTGTTACGTGCTCCCGATCTGAACTGTTCTCTTACATTGTGCATACTTCATCGCTCCGTTCCATTAGATATTATACTGCTCTGCTTTCGTCCCGCCTGCTTGCTAGTCTCCCTCACTACTGCTTGGGCTTACGCGCCTCCTCGCGTCACATCGTGACGTCATTTGTCTCCAGTACTTTCTAGGCCTGCCTTCCCTGGCCTATATAACTCGCCGCTTCCCTTCGACCGGCGATGAGGTGTGCTTCGAATATTGTAATTAAGCAGTGGGAGCTTGTGCTTTCCGCACGGCTGGTCCGTGTTGGTTTTAACCTGACTTCAATCTTCTTCTTCAGACCGGGTGAGCGGACTTATTATTATTATGCTTTCATATTTGCCCTTCTCTTGCCTCGAAAGGCTTTGCCACTGGTTCGGACACTGAACTTTAGTCCCTTCAGGACTCAACAAAAATTATGGTGCACTAAATCTTGCTTCTGTGTCCTATTTTCGGACTGTGAAGGAAAAGGAGTTGTGGATCGGCAACCTCATAAGTGACGTGGAACTTTTTTGTGTGTGGTGTAGTGAACGTCATTTTCCATCATTTTGAACTGGGACTTTGCAGCCTGATCCCTACCTATTTTTCCATCCACATTCTTTCGCTTCCTTATTTTTCTTTTACTGGTGTTTTCCCTCGTCCTTTCCTCCCTCTTCTCTTTCTATGGTACTTTATGAAGATCTGAAAAGCTAATCAATGCTAAAATCGTGGTCTGCAAATCAGATAGTATACCTGCTCTTTACTTGTGAAACATTCTATCTTCTTTCCTATTTGAAGCAAAGTGTGTTTATTTGGGGGGATAAGATATTGTTTTACTTGGTCTCTTACTAGCTTAGGGAATCTTCTATTTTACTTGTGTAAAAATTGATTACGCTTTCTCAAAACTTCTTCGTAGTTCGACTCTGAATGACTTCAATTTACGTAAAATTCTTATGATCTAGTCATTTTGTACCTTAACAAAGAAAATATTAATAATAACTTGTGTTTGATCGTCTGTTATTCCCATTTTTTTGTACCTGTGTATACCAAAGATAATCTATTTTACTCACTCTTGTATAATACATGTTATCTCTTTTTTGATGCTGCTATAATACAATCTCTTACTTGAAACCTGTTGTTTCTTGTATCCCCTCCCATTTATCCTAAGTGTACCTACTAAAAGGCCCAAAATATAATTTCATACGTTACTCGCTGACGTCTTGCGATGATTGTGGTTGCTTGATCACGATAATCGGACAGCGTAGTTATCTTATACCTCACGCTTCCCTGCACTCTGCTTGGTCTGGTGTACTATCACAGCACATTAGCGCATGGTTGATGGGAGTCATCCCCTCCCTCTTTTCTTAGGAATCATTATTATTACTCTGATTACCAAACAAACATGGGCAAAATTGTACAGATGTCAACCCCTATTCGGACAGGGGACGACATGCCTAGGAAATTTGATGAGTTTGGAGCAGTGTTACCCAAGGGTTCCTTGCGTAAGCTGGAAGATTACATGCACGATCATAAGATACCTCATGATAAACAGCTCAGGACCGTGGAGAAGCTACTTGACGGGCACAGCTCAACGTGGGTTACGGCGTGTAATTATTAATTCAATAACTATGAGGAATTCGAGCAAGCGTTTCTGCGAAAATATTGGAACTCGCAATCTCAACATTCTATCAGATTAGAGCTCTACAATCGGATATCATCATGGCACAGCTGCAACATCGCAAGGAATTGGATAGTGCGCCCACGGAGGAGGAATTAATTAGCGCGATAGAGAAACGGATACCGGTCCAGATTCAGAGAATTATGATTGCCTCTAACACTAAGACGCTAGAGGACGCTGAGGCCGTTCTGAGACAATTAGATCAGACGATTCACGCATACCACCACAGGAGCGCTAGACAGCATGACCATCAGGTGAATTTGGGGGAAGAGAAACCATGCGGAAGAGACCAAGGGACTAACACGCACGTTAGGCAGCAAGGGACGTGGCAGCCAATGCCATTGTACCGCTACAATAGGCAACCCACAAGATTCGAGTTATGGAACCCAGGAAATAGGCGATTATCTGCAACCTAACTGGGTTGGTTGTTACTTATCTTGAAGAGTGGAATAATGTTCTCGAAAGTTTCACAGTAGTATAATACAGGGATTCGGCGGCCTCCTCTCGCGGGAAATTTGAATTTTGGCGGGAAATATGAATTTTGTTGCGAGATTTGAATTTGTAAACAGAGCCACGTGCTTTTTGACAGCTGTCATCGACAACAACGCATCGCTAACCTCACTGCTGCCATCTTGACGGGCCTAAACCTCAGTAGTGCCAACTTAACCTAACTAGCTTGAGGTAAACAAAGCCACGTGTTTTTTGACAGCCACGTGCTTTTTGACAGACAAAAACGCATCGCTAACCTCAGTACTGCCATCTTGACGGGCCTAAACCTCAGTAGTGCCAACTTAACCTAACTAGTGCGAGGTAAACAAAGCCACATGTTTTTTGACAGCCACGTGCTTTTTGACAGACAACAACGCACCGCTAACCTCAGTACTGCCATCTTGAAGGGCCTAAACCTCAGTAGTGCCAACTTAACCTAACTAGCGTGTGGTAAACAAAGCCACGTGCTTTTTGACAGCCACGTGCTTTTTTTACAGCTGTCATCCGCCATCTTTAAACCACAGAGCACTGTGCTGCCCTCTTTATCGTAGTAGATGGAAAATTCGTCACCTGTCATCGGCAGTGCTGCCATTTAGGCGGGCCTAAACCTTAGTGCTACCAACTTAACCTCACTAGCTCGAGATAAACAAATCCACGTGCTTTTTTGACAGCTGTCATCCGCCATCTTTAATCTATAGAGCACAGTGCTGCCCTCTTTAGCTACTTACCTTTGAAATGTGGTGGCGGATAATTTGAAAAATGCTTTTTGACAGCAGCCATCTTGCATCGCAAACCTCAGTGCTGCCCTCTTTAGCTAGATACCTGTGGTGGCAGACAATTCCACGTGACAGCAGCCATCTTTGAGCACAGTGCTGCCCCTCTTTTTGTGGCGGCGGGAAATTCCACGTGCTCTTGTTTGGAAACAAATTCATGTGCTATTTTCTGACAGCTGTCATCCGCCATCTTGCATCACAAACCTCAGTGCTACACTCTTTAGCTAGATACCTTTGAAATGTGGTGGCGGCAAATTCTACATGCTCTTGTTTGGAAACAAACCTATGCGCGTTTTTTACAGCTATCATCCGCCATCTTTAATCCAGAGAGCACCGTGCTGCCGTCTTTAGCTACTTACCTTTGAAATGTGGTGGCGGCAAATTCTACGTGCTCTTGTTTGGAAACAAATTCTACTCGCTCTTCAGCTGTCATCCACCATCTTTAATCCAGAGAGAACAGTGCTGCACTCTTTAGTGGAAATGTGGTGGTGGCAAATTACACGTGCTCTTGTTTGGAAACAAACCTATGCGCTTTTCTGACAGCTGTCATCCGCCATCTTTAATCCAGAGAGAACAGTGCCGCACTCTTTAGTTGGAATGTGGTGGCGGCAAATTCTACGTGCTCTTGTTTGGAAACAAATTCTACTCGCTCTTCAGCTGTCATCCACCATCTTTAATCAAGAGAGCACCGTGCTGCCCTCTTTGTGGTGGCGGATAATTTGAAAAATTATTTTCGACAAGCAGCCATCTTTAATCCAGAGATAACAGTGCTGCCCTCTTTAGCTACTTACCTTTGATGTGGTTAATTTGAAAAATTCTTTTCGACAACCAGCCATCTTTAATCCAGAGAGAACAGTGCTGCCCGTCTTTAGCTACTTACCTTTGAGGCGGTTAATTTGAAAAATTCTATTTAACAAGCTGCCATCTTTAATGAAAAGAGCATCGTGGTGCTATCTTGCGGGTAAATTTTACGTCACAGCTGTCATCCACCATCTTGCATTGCTAAACTTAGTGCTGCCCTCTTTAGCTACTTACATTTGAAAAAATAATCTATTTGACAAGCTGTCACCCGCCATCTTGCATCGCAAACCTCAGTGCTGCACTCTATGTGGTGGCGGATAATTTGAAAAAATCTTTTTGACAAGCAGCCATCTTTAATCAACAGAGCACCGTGCTGCCATCTTTAGCTACCGCCATCTTACATCGCTTACCTCGCTGCTGCACTCTTTAGTTGAAATGTGGTGGCAGTAAATTCGAACAAGTTTAATCACGCATCGGGAAAGCTAGAGTAAGCACGTGCTGCAGTGATGACGTCATCATGCATGTTTAGACTTGTCCGTTTTCTTAAGAGTAAGTCGGTGTAAGGAATGCAATAAGTATGCATCATAAAAACAAGAGTTTGCATGTGCTGCAGTGATGACGTCATCATGCATGTTTAAACCCGTTCGTTGACTAAAAGCTTTAGTCTTCGAGAAACAGTGATAGAGTGTGGAGTGCAAACATGACGAAAACATTAATAGTTGATGTGCAAGGCTTTAAAGTAAACGGAAACAAATTTGTGTTTAAGGAGGTGGCTGTGTTAGATTGCAGTGTGTTGTGGGCACCAAAACTTGTTAGTTTAGTATTTAGTCCACCGTTCCCTTACTGTTTGCAAACAGATGAAGATAAAAAGCAGACTCAGTGGATTGAAAACAATTTAGGTTTGAAGTGGGAAGAAAAAGGAATACCTTATCGTTTTCTACCTTTAATGATGAATGCACATTTGTCAAGAGCAGATCTTGTTCTTTTAAAGGGTTGTGAAAAGAAAGAATGGTTGCGTGATTTTCTACCAACATCATGTGAAGTTATCGTCATGCATGAATTGGGGTGCCCATCATTTAAAACTCTTCCGAAAGAGCATAGTAGAGAAACAAGTAAACAGTCTTTACAACATGTATGCATGCTCTCTGATTGGTTGTGTCGCAGTGCATGCCGGGAAGTGAACAACATATGTAAACTGCAGTGTCGAAATAACCTTAGTGTAAAAGAAACATTTCTAGAGTAAAGACATCATGTCATTTCTAACAGATACTAAGTGTAACGCAGTTGAAAAGGCGATCGTAAAGTTTTATGCATGCAAAAAGAAACTAAACACTTTTACAGAAGAAGAGTTAAATGCATTACCAAGACGTGGCTTTGTTCCGATAGTGCGATGAGGTGTATCGTTGTAGGTAGATAAAAGTCTAGGTAGCAGATCAATCCAACGATATGAACCTTGCGCTGTAAATTCTCGCCACATCATTGTTTTGCGTGTACGATTAAAGCGTTCTACAACACTTGCCTTGAGATTGCTGAACGTAGAGTAGTGTTGAATGCCAAGTAACTTGAGGTAAGAAGAAAAATCCTTGTTGTAAAACTCTTTACCTTGATCAGTTTGAAGAAGCCTTGGGCAGCGTTTCGATTCTTCAACAATATGTTTAAATGCTTCTTTAACTTGAGCTGCTGTTTTCGAACGCACGGGTTGTGCAAAAGCAAACTTCGAGTACACATCGATAACAGTAAGTAGATACTTATACCCCTTATTACTAGAGGCATATGGAATCATTTCTACTAAGTCTGCTTGCCAGAGATCATCCTTCCCTCGTGTAATAACGCGTCTGCGACAGTAGGTGCGACGTGCTGGTTTATGTAACTCATGTGCGATGTTTAACTTTACAGGTGAGATCTTCTCTTGACGAGCCATTACAAAATAATACCGCCATAACGTAGTTCTCTTTCTATTTCTAGAATTTCTGATCCGTGACCAGTGTGACCAGACTCTTGCGATGCTCTTAAAAGTTGTAATCGTTCAACGAGTAAGTTTGGGTCATTCCAGTATCTTACATCTACATACGGCAACAAAGGCTTGTAGATAACATCAAGACTACGTGCAGTCGGAAACAGCTTAGAAATAAACTCACGATACTTGTAACTCTTATTCGCATTTACAGCTTCTGTTCTCTTGTAATTACGTCGTGTTGCATCAGTAGCAAAAAGTATTGCTTTATATTTTTTAAGATCATCTTGTAAAATTATATCCTTGTCAGGTATTCGTGAGAAAAGAAGTTCTAAGAGTCCTTTCGTAGGTTTATAGGTAACAAATTTTACAATGAGTTTGTTGTTATTAATCTTAACATTTGAATTTCCTATCCGGAAACAGTCATCTTCGTAGCGAATACCGTAGGTAGTGTCAGTTTGTAGTGTAAAAAGTTTTTCTATATAAGGTGCAAAGAGAGATCCATAGGTATCTTGAATAAAAGTTCTAAACTGATTGCGATACTCTGGTGTAATCATAACCTCAGACAAAGATGGTAGATTTTGCGTCGATGTAGTAGGTGTTTCAGCAATAACATCTGTAGTTAAAAACTCAACACGCTTAGATGGTGATGTATCATTAAGTTCTTCTTCTTCTTCTTCCTTATCTTCCTTATCTTCCTCTTCTTAATCTACATCCTGCTTCTTCTCTTCCTTATCTTGTTCATGCATTCCTTCTTCATGCTTCTCTTTATGATATGATGTTTGCATAGAAGCAAAACTTGAAGTAGACTGCGGTAATGAAGCAGAATTAAAAATTTCTTTGAGTGGTGTACTTAGTTGTGTTTTTAAAAATAAATCCGTGTCTGCTTGAATACGTTTAAGCTCCTTAAATTTCCGTCGAATATTGTTTCGAGCTTGGATGATATGTTTTGTGATCTCCTTGCTAGATGTTAACATGATGATGGTTTTTAATCAAGTAGTTACTGTAATACTGTGTTAATGCATATAAAATGATCGAAACCCATGCGATATCGTCCATGCTGTACATCACTTTCTTTATCAATAACTAAAAAGCTGTAACGGTGTAATGACCAACATTTAGCACACATACGCTTAAAGTCATCGAATGTCATATCAGTGTTAACATGATCGTTATACACATGCCGCATGTTGCGCTCATCTTGCCGAAAAAGCACAATAACATTTGCGTTGTCGCGTATCAACTGCTTAGGCACACGAGAATAGGTTTGGCACAAATAGATGCAATCAACATATTTATGCCGACCCATACTAAAGAATGCACGAACAACGTTTTGCTGTTCTGTTGCGACATCATCAAAGATCATAAGAGAATTAGGAAGCACATAGTCTGGTGATGGTACTTGCTCATGCGAATTAAATTTAAAAAGCTTATTCCATGTTTAACTAGATCGTGCATTACAGTTTGTAGAATAGTATATTGCGGCTGATAGAGTGACTTTGCGAAAACGTAAATATTCTCGAAGCGTACACCATTTACAGAAGTAATAAGAGTGAGTAAAAGATTTGTTTTCCCGCATCCCGACGGACCTGATATAATACATCGAACAGTTAAAGGAAACAACGTTCCATGACGTTTTCATGTAGTTGTACTAGAACTAGGTAAGAGATGTGGTACAATGTCGGTAACAGGTAGCGTGTCTTGCTGCTTTATAATCTTCATGATAACTGAATCATAAAGTACGTCATAGTAATATATATATTAAACGAAACAAGAGGCAACGGTTAGTAGTATAACTGGATGGTTCTGCGGCCTCCTCCTCCTCGCGCGGCGCGGGAAATTTGAATTCTGGCGGGAAATTTGAATTTTGGCTGGAGATTTGAATTTTGGCGGGAGATTTGAATTTGTAAACAAAGCCACGTGCTTCTTGACAGCTGTCGTCGACAACAACGCATCGCTAACCTCAGTATTGCCATCTTGACGGGCCTAAACCTCAGTAGTGCCAACTTAACCTAACTAGCGCGAGATAAACAAAGCCACGTGCTTTTTGACAGCCACGTGCTTTTTGACAGATTTGTAAACAAAGCCACGTGCTTTTTGACAGACAACAACGCATCGCTAACCTCAGTACTGCCATCTTGACGGGCCTAAACCTCAGTAGTGCCAACTTAACCTAACTAGTGCGAGGTAAACAAAGCCACGTGTTTTTTTGACAGCCACGTGCAGCTGTCATCCGTCATCTTTAAACCACAAAGCACTGTGCTGCCCTCTTGCGTCACCTGTCATCCGCAGTGCTGCCATCTTGACGGGTCTAAGCCTTAGTGGTACCAACTTAACCTAACTAGCGCGAGGTAAACAAAGCCACGTGCAGCTGTCATCCGCCATCTTTAATCTATAGAGCACAGTGCTGCCCTCTTTAGCTACTTACCTTTGAAATGTGGTGGCGGATAATTTGAAAAATGCTTCTTGACAGCAGCCATCTTTGTGCACTATGCTGCCCTCTTTAGCTAGATACCTGTGGTGGCAGGCAATTCCACATGACAGCAGCCATCTTTAATCAAGAGAGCACTGTGCTGCCATCTTTAGCTAGATACCTTTGAAATGTGGTGGCGGCAAATGAAAAATTTCACGTGCTCTTCTTTCGAAACAAACTCACGTGCTTTTCCGACAGCTTCCATACGCCATCTTTAATCAACAGAGCATAGTGCTGCCCTCTTTAGTTTGAAATGTGGTGGCGGCAAATTCCACGTGCTCTTGTTTGGAAACAAAGCCATGTGCTTTTTTGACAGCTGTCATCCGCCATCTTTAATCCACAGAACACCGTGCTGGCCTCTTTATGGCTACTACCTTAAGCACGTAGTAGCGGGCAATTTGAAAAGTTCTGCTAGCTATCATCCGCCATCTTTAATCAAGAGAGAACCGTGCTGCCATCTTTAGCTAGATACCTTTGACATGTGGTGGCGGCAAATTGAAAAATTTCACGTGCTCTTGTTTGGAAACAAACTCACGTGCTTTTTTGACAGCTACCATCCGCCATCTTTAATCAACAGAGCATAGTGCTGCCCTCTTTAGTTTGAAATGTGGTGGCGCAAATTCTACGTGCTCTTGTTTGGAAACAAAGCCACGTGCAGCTGTCATCCACCATCTTTAATCCAGAGAGCACCGTGCTGCCCTCTTTAGATGTAAATTCGTCACCTGTCATCCGCAGTGCTGCCATCCTTAGCTGGGGACCTTTGAAATGTGGTGGTGGATAATTTAAAAAGAGAAATTCTACAGCAGCCCTCTCTCGACGCTAATTGCATAAGATGGCGGCTATACATGACTCCTTAAGGGTGCTTACGCAAGATGGCTGCTATACATAGACGCCCTTGGGATGCTTGCGCAAGATGGCAGTTATACATGGCTCCTTATGAGATGCCCTAGGGATGCTTGCTCAAGATAGCGACTGCTCTTATGGGACGGCTTAAGTGTCCTTGCACAAGATGGCTTGAGACGCCCTAAGGATGCTTGCGCAAGATGGCGGACACAAGATGGCGGCTATACACAACTCCTTATGAGACGCTTTAAGGGTGCTTGCGCAAGATGGTTGCTACTCTTAGATTAGAGGCTAACGTGTCGTGCTAGTTCGATTCATTAAATTTACGGCTTAAATGCAAAATGTTAAATATATCGAAAACGGTGCACAGTAGAGCAAAACGGACAAATTTTTTCTGCCTAGTACCTAGGTTCGCAGTATGAGGAACAAGAAAACCATAGTCTAATGATGGGATCAACGGTCCGGTTCCTACTTAGGCCCTTTGACATTTGCTCTGTTTTAGCTTGTATTGAAGCGAGTCTTCGTAACATGATCAGGTCTAAGTATGGTAGAGAGTATAACGTACCGTGCTGGTTCGATTCATTAAATTTGGAGGCTTAAATGCATAATGTTAAATATCTCGAGAACGGTGCATCGTAGAGCAAAACGGACAAAATTTTTCCGCCTAGTACGTATGTTCGTAGTATCAGGAGCAAGAAAAAACATAGTCTAATGATGAGATCAACGGTTCGATTCTTACTTAAGCCCTTTGACATTGGCAGCTATCTATTTCTACAAGATGGTGGATGCTCTTATGAGACACAAGATCGCTTGAGACGTCCTAGGGATGCTTTCGCAAGATGGCGGACACAAAATGGTGACTATACATAGCTCCTTATGAGACAGCCTAGGGGTGCTCGCACAAGATGGCAGCTACTCTTATGAAGAAAGCTAGCTTAGAGGCTACTGCGCAAGATAACAGCTGCTGTTATGCATGTGGTGGAGGGCAATTTGAAATTCTATGTGCTTAATCAACAGAGCACCCTGCTACCCTCTTTAGCTGAAATGTGGTGGTGGATAATTTGAAAAATTCTTTTGACAGCTATCATCTTTAAACAATGGCGACTATACATAGGCTGTTAAGGCCTTATCATTCTCCTCCTCCTCCTCCTCCTCCTCCTCCTCCTCCTCCTTCTCTACCTCCTCCTCCGCCTCTTATGTCAAGGCATAGCTTTATATCGAACAAGTTTAAACCTGCATCGCGAAGGCAAGCGGGTGCAGCGATAACATTATTATGCATGTTTAGACTTTCGAAACATAAGAAGAGTAGAATCAAACGCTGTACTCGATACGACATGTGATCAGAACATTGATTGATGCGTTCAGAAAACAAAATAAGTGATCAAGACTAGAATCGAACACTGTACTCAATACATCATGTGTTTAGAATATGTCAGGGGATACCCTTGTTCTAAGAAGATAAGATTGAAACATAACAAGACTAGAATAGAACACTGTAATCGATGTTGCTAACTTCAACATGTGATCAGAACATTGATTGATGTGTTCAGAACACAAAATAAGTGATCATGACTAGAATCGAACACTGTACTCGATACAACATGTGATCAGAACATTGATCGATGTGTTCAGAACACAAAATAAGTGATCAAGACTAGAATCGAACACTGTACTCAATACAACATGTGTTTAGAACATGTTAGGGGGTACCCTTGTTCTAAGAAGATCAGAATGAAACATAACAAGACTAGAATCGAACACTGTAATCGATGTTGTTAACCTCAACATATGATCAGAACATTGTTTGATGTGTTCAGAGCAAAAGTACAATTTTGATGATTTGCTTAGTGTAAAATCAAAAACTATGGAAACACACTGTGCACATATCGCATAGCTAACTCGCTCAGTAAGCAATATTGCAAAACTACAACTTCAATGATTTGCCTAGTGTAAAAATCAAAAAACACACTGTACCCATACTGCGCAGCTAACTCGCTCGGTAAACGATATAGCCAAAGTATAACTTCAAATTATTTACCTTCCATCATTCGTCTTGTGTGAAAATCAGTCGAAAAAGTTATCGCATAAATATGTAACATGAAATATCAGTCAATCTGTTGGCATGGGTTACAAGCATGTAGCTTATGCGGGAAGTAAAATTAAATAGAACGCTAGTGCTATAAGAAATACTCTGCTTACATTTAAGTCCCTAGCTGTTGAACAAGTTATTACATAAATATGTAACATGAAATATCGGTTCGGAAACATATTGTTTCAAGGATGAAAGGACCCTTCCTCCTCCTTACCGCACATTCCTTGTAGGGCTAAGGGGCTAATGGGCTAAAGGGCTAATGGGCAAAAGGGCTAAAGGGCTAATGGGCTAAAGGGCTAAAGGGCTAAAGGGCTGAAGGAGCAACAACCTCATCGATCGCTATCAGCAAGAACGCTTGTACTTTGTTATGTGTAGAAAATTAATCTTTATTTGTAAATGGTTTCATGTTCAGAACAAGGAATGGAACCTAGGGGTTACGTCTTCCCTAATAAAATCCCCGAGGTGCGATGAGTTACGTTTTTCGAATTAGTGTTTGGAACACTGAACTTTTCAAGATGATAGCAGAGAGGTTAGCAATGTTCTGTTGTTGGATTTTAAATCCCGCGCTACAACATGCATAAGGTGGCAGCCTTGAGGTTTACCGCCGTAAAGATGGCAGCAGTGAGGTTAGCGACGCTCTATTGTCCTCCAAAGTGAGGTTAGGGTTCGTCAAGAAGACAGCTGTCAAAAAAAGTACGTGGCTATGTTTACCAAACAAGAGCACGTGGTCGTGACGTCACGGTCACGTAATCAATCCTTAGCTCGACGTCGTTAAGAGCAGCATTAGGATTAGCTATGCTCAAAAGTCTTGGGGACAGAGCAGCAGTATGAATTGCCATGTTTCAAAGTGTGTACACATCACCTATCGATTTTACATGCATCGACCATCGAACTAAACTTCATCCGCTAGATCGTGCTGCTATCTTAGCATAACCTATACACATAAAATTAAAGTACAATGAATAGCCATGTTTCAAAGCGTGTACACATTATCTATCGATTTTGCACGCATCGACTCTCGTACTAAACTTCTTCCGCTAGATTGTGCTGCTATCTTAGCATAACCTATACGCGTGACCTTAAAGTACAAAGAATAGCTATGTCTCAAAGCGTGTACACGTTACCTATCGATTTTTCATGCAACAAATATCGTACTAAACTTCTTCCGCTAGATTGTGCTGCTATCTTAGCATGTCCTTAAGGTACAAAGAATAGCCATGTTTCAAAGCGTGTACACATTACCTATCGATTTTGCATGCATCAAATCTCGTACTGCACTTCTTCCGCTAGATTGTGCTGCTGTCGTAGCATAACCTATACCCATGAACTTAAAGTACAATGAATAGTCATGTTTCGAAGCATGTATGCATCAACTATCGATTTTGCTGTATCGACTGTCGTACAAAACTTCTTCAGGTAGATTATGCTGCTATCTTAGCATAACTAAGACGCATGAACTTAAAGTACAAAGAATAGCTATGTTTCAAAGCGTGTACACATCACCTATCGATTTTGCATTCATCGACTCTAGTACTAAACTTCTTACGCTAGACTTTGCTGCTATCTTAGCTTAACCTATACGCATGAACTTAAAGTACGAAGAATAACCATGTTTTAAAGCGTGTACACATTACTTATTGATTTTGCATGCATCAAAAATCGTACTAAACTTCTTCCGCTAGGTTGTGCTGCTATCTTAGCATAACCTGTACGCATGAACTTAAAGTACAATGAATAGCCTTGTTTCAGAGCGTGTACACATTACCTAATGATTTTGCACGAAACGACTATCATACTAAACCTTTTCCACTAGATTGTGCTAAAATCGTGTAAGTGTGCTGCTACCTTAGCAAAACCTATCGATTTTACATGCATCGACTATCGTACTAGACTTCTTCCGCTAGAGCATGTAGCAATCGCTTTTGTGTATCCCTAACCCATGTGCACGAACTTAGAGCACAAGGAAGAGCTATGTTCTAAAGCGTGTACACATCACCCACCGATAATGTATTGAATATCGTACTAAACTTCTCCTGCCAGAGCGTTCGACTATCGCTTGTGTGTGCACGAACTTACAGCATAAAGAATAGCAATGTATAAAAATCTTGTAACAAAGCAGCAGCATTAAGTATAGCCATGTTTAAATGCGTGTACTCATCATGTATCTATGATGCACGCAGTACTAAACATATTCCATTAGAATGTACAAAGTTCGCATGTGTTTGTGCTGCTATCTTAGCATAGCCTATGAGCATGAACTTAAAGCATAAAGAATAGTTATGTGTAACAAATCTTGTGAACACAGCAGAATGTTTACTACGTAGGTGTAGACATTGAACTTTGCATGCTGAGGCAGCATACTACGTGACCGTGACGTCACGACCACGTGCTCTTGTTTGGTAAACATAGCCACGTGCTTTTTTTGACAGCTGTCTTCTTGACGAACCCTAACTTCACTTTCAAGGACAATAGAGCGTCGCTAACCTCACTGCTGCCATCTTTACGGCGGTAAACCTCAAGGCTGCCACCTTATGCATGTTATAGCGCGGAATTTAAAATCCAACAACGGAACATTGTTAACCTCACTCTTGTCATCTTTACGGCAGAAAACCTCAAGGCTGCCACCTTATGCATGTTGTTGCGCGGAATTTATAATCCAACAACAGAACATTGCTAAACTCTCTGCTATCATCTTGAAAACTTCAGTGTTCCAAACACTAGTTCGAAAACGTAACTCATCGCACCTCGGGGATTTTATTAGGTAAGACGTAACCCCTAGGTTCCATTGCTTGTTCTGAACATGAAACCATTTACAAATAAAGATTAATTTTCTACACTTAACAAAGTACAAGCGTTCTTGCTGATAGCGATCGATGAGGTTGTTGCTCCTTCAGCCCTTTAGCCCTTTAGCCCATTAGCCCTTTAGCCCTTTTGCCCATTAGCCCTTTAGCCCCTTAGCCCTACAAGGAATGTGCGGTAAGGAGGAGGAAGGGTCCTTTCATCCTTGAAACAATTTGTTTCCGAACCGATATTTCATGTTACATATTTATGTAATAACTTGTTCAACAGCTAGGGACTTAAATGTAAGCAGAGTATTTCTGATAGCACTAGCGTTCTGTTTAATTTTACTTCCCGCATAAGCTACATGCTTGTAACCCATGCCAACAGATTGACTGATATTTCATGTTACATGTTTATGCGATAACTTGTTCGACTGATTTTCACACAAGACGAATGATGGAAGGTAAATAATTTGAAGTTATACTTTGGCTATATCGTTTACCGAGCGAGTTAGCTGCGCAGTATGGGTACAGTGTGTTTTTTGATTTTTACACTAGGCAAATCATTGAAGTTGTAGTTTTACAATATTGCTTACTGAGCGAGTTAGCTATGCGATATGTGCACAGTGTGTTTCCATAGTTTTTGATTTTACACTAAGCAAATCATCAAAATTGTACTTTTGCTCTGAACACATCAAACAATGTTCTGATCATATGTTGAGGTTAACAACATCGATTACAGTGTTCGATTCTAGTCTTGTTATGTTTCATTCTGATCTTCTTAGAACAAGGGTACCCCCTAACATGTTCTAAACACATGTTGTATTGAGTACAGTGTTCGATTCTAGTCTTGATCACTTATTTTGTGTTCTGAACACATCGATCAATGTTCTGATCACATGTTGTATCGAGTACAGTGTTCGATTCTAGTCATGATCACTTATTTTGTGTTCTGAACACATCAATCAATGTTCTGATCACATGTTGAAGTTAGCAACATCGATTACAGTGTTCTATTCTAGTCTTGTTATGTTTCAATCTTATCTTCTTAGAACAAGGGTATCCCCTGACATATTCTAAACATATGATGTATTGAGTACAGTGTTCGATTCTAGTCTTGATCACTTATTTTGTTTTCTGAACGCATCAATCAATGTTCTGATCACATGTCGTATCGAGTACAGCGTTTGATTCTACTCTTCTTATGTTTCGAAAGTCTAAACATGCATAATAATGTTATCGCTGCACCCGCTTGCCTTCGCGATGCAGGTTTAAACTTGTTCGATATAAAGCTATGCCTTGACATAAGAGGCGGAGGAGGAGGTAGAGAAGGAGGAGGAGGAGGAGGAGGAGGAGGAGGAGAATGATAAGGCCTTAACAGCCTATGTATAGTCGCCATTGTTTAAAGATGATAGCTGTCAAAAGAATTTTTCAAATTATCCACCACCACATTTCAGCTAAAGAGGGTAGCAGGGTGCTCTGTTGATTAAGCACATATAATTTCAAATTGCCCTCCACCACATGCATAACAGCAGCTGTTATCTTGCGCAGTAGCCTCTAAGCTAACTTTCTTCATAAGAGTAGCTGCCATCTTGTGCGAGCACCCCTAGGCTGTCTCATAAGGAGCTATGTATAGTCACCATTTTGTGTCCGCCATCTTGCGAAAGCATCCCTAGGACGTCTCAAGCGACCTTGTGTCTCATAAGAGCAGCCACCATCTTGTAGAAATAGATAGCTGCCAATGCCAAAGGGCTTAAGTAAGAATCGAACCGTTGATCTCATCATTAGACTATGTTTTTTCTTGTTCCTGATACTACGAACCTACGTATTAGGCGGAAAAATTTTGTCCGTTTTGCTCTATGATGCACCGTTTTCGAGATATTTAACATTTTGCATTTAAGCCTCCAAATTTAATGAATCGAACCAGCACGGTACGTTATACTCTCTACCATAGCTAGACCTGATCATGTTACGAAGACTCGCTTCAATACAAGCTAAAACAGAGCAAATGTCAAAGGGCCTAAGTAGGAACCGAACCGTTGATCCCATCATTAGACTATGGTTTTCTTGTTCCTCATACTGCGAACCTACGTATTAGGCAGAGAAATGTTGTCCGTTTTGCTCTACGGTGCACCGTTTTCGATATATTTTACATTTTGCATTTAAGCCGTAAATTTAATGAATCGAACTAGCACGACAAGTTAGCCTCTAAGCTAAGAGTAGCAACCATCTTGCGCAAGCACCCTTAAAGCGTCTCATAAGGAGTTGTGTATAGCCGCCATCTTGTGTCCGCCATCTTGCGCAAGCATCCTTAGGGCGTCTCAAGCCATCTTGTGCAAGGACACTTAAGCCGTCCCATAAGAGCAGTCGCTATCTTGAGCAAGCATCCCTAGGGCATCTCATAAGGAGCCATGTATAACTGCCATTTTGCGCAAGCATCCCAAGGACGTCTATGTATAGCAGCCATCTTGCGTAAGCTCCCTTAAGGAGTCATGTATAGCCGCCATCTTATGCAATTAGAGTCGAGAGAGTGCTGCTGTAGAATTTCTCTTTTTAAATTATCCACCACCACATTTCAAAGGTATCTAGCTAAAGATGGCAGCACTGCGGATGACAGGTGACGAATTTACATCTACTACGATAAAGAGGGCAGCACGGTGCTCTCTGGATTAAAGATGGCGGATGACAACTGTCAAAAAAGCACATGGCTTTGTTTCCAAACAAGAGCACGTGGAATTTGCCGCCACCACATTTCAAACTAAAGAGGGCAGCACTATGCTCTGTTGATTAAAGATGGCGGATGGTAGTTGTCAAAAAAGCACGTGAGTTTGTTTCCAAACAAGAGCACGTGAAATTTTTCAATTTGCCGCCACCACATTTCAAAGGTATCTAGCTAAAGATGGCAGCACGGTGCTCTCTTGATTAAAGATGGCGGATGATAGCTAACAGAACTTTTCAAATTGCCCGCTACTACGTGCTTAAGGTAGTAGCCATAAAGAGGCCAGCACGGTGTTCTGTGGATTAAAGATGGCGGATGACAGCTGACGAAATTGCCCGCATGATAGCAGCACGGTGCTCTGTTGATTAAAGATGGCGGATGACAGCTGTCAAAAAAGCACATGGCTTTGTTTCCAAACAAGTGCACGTGGAATTTGCCGCCACCACATTTCAAACTAAAGAGGGCAGCACTATGCTCTGTTGAATAAGAAGGCGGATGGTAGCTGTCAATATAGCACGTGAGTTTGTTTCCAAACAAGAGCACGTGAAATTTTTCAATTTGCCGCCACCACATTTCAAAGGTATCTAGCTAAAGATGGCAGCACAGTGCTCTCTTGATTAAAGATGGCTGCTGTCATGTGGAGTTGCCTGCCACCACAGGTATCTAGCTAAAGAGGGCAGCATGGTGCACAAAGATGGCTGCTGTCAAAAAGCATTTTTCAAATTATCCGCCACCACATTTCAAAGGTAAGTAGCTAAAGAGGGCAGCACTGTGCTCTATAGATTAAAGATGGCGGATGACAGCTGCACGTGGCTTTGTTTACCTCGCGCTAGTTAGGTTAAGTTGGTACCACTAAGGTTTAGACCCGTCAAGATGGCAGCACTGCGGATGACAGGTGACGCAAGAGGGCAGATCAGTGCTTTGTGGTTTAAAGATGACGGATAACAGCTGCACGTGGCTGTCAAAAAAACACGTGGCTTTGTTTACCTCGCACTAGTTAGGTTAAGTTGGCACTACTGAGGTTTAGGCCCGTCAAGATGCCAGTACTGAGGTTAGCGATGCGTTGTTGTCTGTCAAAAAGCACGTGGCTTTGTTTACAAATCTGTCAAAAAGCACGTGGCTGTCAAAAAGCACGTGGATTTGTTTATCTCGCGCTAGTTAGGTTAAGTTGGCACTACTGAGGTTTAGGCCCGTCAAGATGACAGTACTGAGGTTAGCGATGCGTTGTTGTCTGTCAAAAAGCACGTGGCTTTGTTTACAAATCTGTCAAAAAGCACGTGGCTTTGTTTATCTCGCGCTAGTTAGGTTAAGTTGGCACTACTGAGGTTTAGGCCCGTCAAGGTAGCAGAACTGAGGTTAGCGATGCGTTGTTGTCTGTCAAAAAGCACGTGGCTGTCATAAAACACGTGGCTTTGTTTACCTCATGCTAGTTAGGTTAAGTTGGTACTACTGAGGTTTAGGCCCGTCAAGATGGCAGCAGTGAGGTTAGCGATGCGTTGTTGTCGATGACAGCTGTCAAAAAGCACGTGGCTTTGTTTACAAATTCAAATCTCCCGCCAAAATTCAAATCTCCCGCCAAAATTCATAATTAACGCCAGAATTCAAATTTCCCGCGCCGCGCGAGGAGGAGGAGGCCGCAGAACCTTCCAATTGTACTACTACGGTTATTTTATGATTTGCTCTTGACTAGTAAAGTCGTGTCCAGCATGGTAAAACAACGATATCCAAACTACATGAAGAAGAAGTAGAAAGTAAAAACTGTTGGATGGAAAGATGTTATAAAGGCTGCGCAAAAAGCTATTCGGGGGGAATACAATCCTCGTGTAGCTATTACTAAGGCGTTACGCGCAGCAAGAGCGAGAATTTCTCCAAAGTGCAGAGCAATATTTAGTAAACGTGCACGAATTATTCCTGTACCATAACGAGGAGGATTTCTTCCTGCGCTGTTCGCTGGCTTAGCAGATTTAGGGTCATTGCTAGGTGGTGCTAGTGCTGTAGCGAGAACTGTCAAAGCTGTAGAAGAAGCGAAACAACAGTTGAAAGAGAGTGAACGTTATAACAAGACGATGGAGGCAATTGCGTTACGAGGCAAAGGTGTGAACATGAAGCTAGCGCCATACAAGAAAGGGCTTGGTATCTACATTTCTCCAAAAAACGTCTACTGAATGCACTGCCATATCGAGCTCTAACGCATGATGAAGTTTTTACGTTTGCTAAAAACTAGGAATTCATTATTTTCGACGAGTGTATATGCGCGATCAACTACCAGCGCGCCCACGTGAACGTGAAAGTGCCGTAATTAACTTGGACGACAGTCGTGGACCTGGAACTCATTACGTTGCTTATGTAAAACGTAAATCTAAAGTATGGTATTTTGATAGCTATGGAGATTTACCTCCTCCTTTTGAGCTCATACGTTATTTCGGAAGCAGTGCGGACATTGTTTACAATAAAAACCGTGTGCAAAACTTTAATACACGCATGTGCGGACGATTATGTCTTATGTTCTTATATCAAACCCAGACAGTAGAGAAAGTGCATTAGTGTCTACGTGATGACGAACAGTGAAAGAACGTTTGCTGTACGTGGAGAAGGACCTGAAACAACCGTCTATTTTAATCCACCAATCGAACTTGGTTATCAGCCGCATAGTTTTGGACTAGTATCGCTTGAAAGCTACAATAATATCTATAATGTGCGTGATGGTTTAAACAAGTTCTATTACGATGAGTATGTGCTAACACTACCCTCAGGTAGTTATACAGTAGACGATATTCACGACTATATTGAAAGTACGTTAATTGATCAGTTTGGGGAAGATAGTTTTAGTAATCATAATTACAAGTTCTCAATCACTATAAGCAACATTACACATAAATGTGTTATTGAATCATCATTTAAGATTGACTTCAAATCACAACCTGATTCGATTGGACCACTGCTTGGATTTTCATCGAGGGAGCTCCTACCGAACGTACGTTACGAGTCTGATCAACCTATAAAACTCTTCGATGATTATAATGTGAACATTACTTGTAATATTATTACAGACTTGAATAGTAATCTACAACCTTCGCACGACCTGCACGACTTTATTGTTACAGAGGAACGTTGATATACTATTTGTGAGAAACCAGCAGTAGTTCTTTATCATCCTGTGTCCGTAAAACACATTAGCAACATTACTCTAAGACTTGTAAATAAACATAATCAGCTTATTCATTTAGATCAGCACGCGTACGTAGCTTACAAACTACATCTTAACAGATACCCATAAGCAGATACTCCAAGATTTAGGATAATACACTACTACAACAGAATGGAAGAAATGCTAGACAATATGAATACAGTAGAAAGTCGTGAAGGTGTAGTACGAAGTGAGCTTCATTCCTATCAACCTTTTACGTTTGGATTAAATAACAATGATGAAATTCATTTTATTATTAATCAACAAGATGTTTACACCTTACCACACGAAAGCTACCTCTATATTGAAGGACGATTAGAAAAGTCTGATGAAAGTGGAGCAAGCACTTCACAACTAAACAACCATGCTCTAGCTTTTCTCTTTTCTGAAGCGCGATATGAAGTAAGTAATGTTGAAATAGATCGAACGAAGAATGTTGGTATTACAAGTGCAATGAAACTCTACCCTTCTTTCTGTGATGAAGAAAGTAATCTTTTGCGGATGGCTGGATGGTGTCCAAAAGCTACTAACAACTGGATGATTAATGAGGATGGAACTTTTACGGGTATGTTATCACTGAAACATATTTTTGGATTCGCAGAAGACTTTACACGTATTATAATCAACGCAAAACAAGAGCTTATTCTAATCCGTGATCGAAGTGATTACAATTCTCTTAAAGCAGTAGAAACACCTGTAGAATCGAAAATAACACTGCATCGTATACTGTGACGGATTCCACATGTAACCTTATGTGATCGTGAAAAACTTCGATTGCTCAAGATTGTAGAAAATGATACACCTTTACCTATACGTTTTAGAAGTTGGGAGCTGCATGAATATCCTGTGTTACCACCTACAAACAAGCATAGCTGGGCTGTTAAAACATCACGTTTTACTGAGAAGCCCTTGTACATTATTTTTGGATTTCAAACTAATCGTAAATTCAATCACGAAAAAGATAGCTCACTGTTTGATCACTGCAAATTAAGACACGTTAGACTATATCTCAACGGAATTACGTATCCCTACGAAAACATCGACATTAACTTTGAGAAAAATAAGTTTGGGATGCTCTATGACATGTTTTGTAAATTTCAATCATCGTATTATCAGAAAGAAGATCGTCCGCTATTTACACCTCAAGAATTTAAAAATATAAAGCACCGATTGTAGATATAGACCGCTCTTATCATGAAGAATCTATAAAAGAATCTCCAGTTGATATTCGTTTAGAATTTGAAACATCTGAAAACATTCCAGCTAACACAGCAGCCTATTGTCTTATTATTCATATGAGCGGTGTTACTTACCATCCGCTAACGAATATTGTTACGAGACTATAAATAAGAATAGATCTTTATCACTTTCATTAGTGTGTGCTTCGACATCGTACGCTATGGAACAAAACTGTAAATGTGCATGCTGTTTGCATGCTCATACGCAGCATCTTATTTATCTTTCACGAGTGAGTGAGGCTATTAAGATGTTCTATATACATAGATCGTCGATGCCGAAACATCTTATTCAATACTTACCACCAGGATTTTTATATACGTACGCTGCCTCTTACGTACATAATTTTTGGGACATCCTTCCTCTACACAGTAAGATGTCGAACGAAGTAGCTTTATGCAGAACTTGTGAACGACATTACAAGCATCGAGGAGAAAATGGTGATGATGATTGGGATGGACCAAATCCGAGGATTGAACACTGTACACAGTGTATGAATGAACTTTCTCTAGTACCTCATGATGATGATGATGATTCCGAAAAGGAATAACAGCAAGGTAAGAAGTATATGATCTTCTCTGTAAAGCATAACATACTTAGTATAACATATTTCTAAATGCTTTGTTTAATTTGAATGTTGCAGGAGGCATTTCAGAAGCATACGTTGTTAAGAAGCACACCAACCTTGTCAGCAGCAAAAACGAACACTGTTGTAGTACATTTGTAAATAAATATTTGATCGCATTCAAAAAATGTTGTACTTATTGCATTGCTTTACACCGACTTACTCTTAAGAAAAACGATCAGGCCTAAACATGCACAATGACGTCATCACAACAGCACGTGCTTACTCTAGCTTTCCCGATGCATTTTTCAAACTTGTTCGAATTTAATGCTACCACATTCCTTTCAACCGACTTACTCTTAAGAAAACGGACAAGTCTAAACATGTATGATGACGTCATCACTGCAGCACGTGCTTACTCTAGCTTTCCCGATGCGTGATTAAACTTGTTCGAATTTACCGCCACCATATTTCAAATAAAGAGTGCAGCAGCGAGGTAAGCGATCTAAGATGGCGGTAGCTAAAGATGGCAGCACGGTGCTCTGTTGATTAAAGATGGCTGCTTGTCAAAAAGATTTTTTCAAATTATCCGCCACCACATAGAGTGCAGCACTGAGGTTTGCGATGCAAGTTGGCGGGTGACAGCTTGTTAAATAGATTATTTTTTCAAATGTAAGTAGCTAAAGAGGGCAGCACTAAGGTTAGCAATGCAAGAATGTGGATGACAGCTGTGACGTAAAATTTACCCGCAAGATAGCACCACGATGCTCTTTTCATTAAAGATGGCAGCTTGTTAAATAGTATTTTTCAAATTAACCGCCTCAAAGGTAAGTAGCTAAAGAGGGGCAGCACTGTTCTCTCTGGATTAAAGATGGCTGCATGTCGAAAAGAATTTTTCAAATTAACCACCTCAAAGGTAAGTAGCTAAAGAAGGCAGCACTGTTCTCTCTGGATTAAAGATGGCTGCTTGTCGAAAAGAATTTTTCAAATTATCCGCCACCACAAAGAGGGCAGCACGGTGCTCTGTTGATTAAAGATGGTGGATGACAGCTGAAGAGCGAGTAGAACTTGTTTCCAAACAAGAGCACGTAGAATTTGCCGCCACCACATTCCAACTAAAGAGTGCGGCACTGTTCTCTCTGGAATAAAGATGGCGGATGACAGCTGTCAGAAAAGCGCATAGGTTTGTTTCCAAACAAGAGCACGTGTAATTTGCCACCACCAAATTAACCACCAAATTAACCACCTCAAAGGTAAGTAGCTAAAGAAGGCAGCACTGTTCTCTCTGGATTAAAGATGGCTGCTTGTCGAAAAGAATTTTTCTAATTATCCGCCACCACAAAGAGGGTAGCACGGTGCTCTCTTGATTAAAGATGGTGGATGACAGCTGAAGAGCGAGTAGAACTTGTTTCCAAACAAGAGCACGTAGAATTTGCCGCCACCACATTCCAACTAAAGAGTGCGGCACTGTTCTCTCTGGAATAAAGATGGCGGATGACAGCTGTCAGAAAAGCGCATAGGTTTGTTTCCAAACAAGAGCACGTGTAATTTGCCACCACCACATTTCAACTAAAGAGTGCAGCACTGTTCTCTCTGGATTAAAGATGGTGGATGACAGCTGTCAGAAAAGCACATGGGTTTGTTTCCAAACAAGAGCACGTAGAATTTGCCGCCACCACATTTCAAAGGTAAGTAGCTAAAGAGGGCAGCACGGTGCTCTCTGGATTAAAGATGGCGGATGATAGCTGTCAAAAAAGCGCATAGGTATGTTTCCAAACAAGAGCACGTGGAATTTGCCGCCACCACATTTCAACTAAAGAGCGCAGCACTGTTCTCTCTGGATTAAAGATGGCGGAAGACAGCTGTCAGAAAAGCACATGGCTTTGTTTCCAAACAAGAGCACGTAGAATTTGCCGCCACCACATTTCAAAGGTAAGTAGCTAAAGAGGGCAGCACGGTGCTCTCTGGATTAAAGATGGCGGATGATAACTGTCAAAAAAGCGCATAGGTTTGTTTCCAAACAAGAGCATGTAGAATTTGCCGCCACCACATTTCAAAGGTATCTAGCTAAAGAGTGTAGCACTGAGGTTTGTGTTGCAAGATGGCGGATGACAGCTGTCAGAAAATAGCACGTGAATTTGTTTCCAAACAAGAGCACGTGGAATTTCCCGCCGCCACAAAGAGGGGCAGCACTGTGCTCAAAGATGGCTGCTGTTACGTGGAATTTTCTGCCACCACAGGTATCTAGCTAAAGAGGGCAGCACTGAGGTTTGCGATGCAAGATGGCTCCTGTCAAAAAGCATTTTTCAAATTATCCGCCACCACATTTCAAAGGTAAGTAGCTAAAGAGGGCAGCACTGTGCTCTATAGGTTAAAGATGGCGGATGACAGCTGTCAAAAAAGCACGTGGATTTGTTTATCTCGAGGTAGTGAGGTTAAGTTGGTAGCACTAAGGTTTAGGCCCGCCAAAATGGCAGCACTGCCGATGACAGGTGACGAATTTTCCATCTACTACGATAAAGAGGGCAGCACAGTGCTCTGTGGTTTAAAGATGGCGGATGACAGCTGTAAAAAAGCACGTGGCTGTCAAAAAGCACGTGGCTTTGGTTACCACACGCTAGTTATGTTAAGTTGTCACTACTGAGGTTTAGGCCCGTCAAGATGGCAGTACTGAGGTTAGCGGTGCGTTGTTGTCTGTCAAAAAGCACGTGGCTGTCAAAAAACACGTGGCTTTGTTTACCTCGCACTAGTTAGGTTAAGTTGGCACTACTGAAGTTTAGGACCGTCAAGATGGCAGTACTGAGGTTAGCGATGCGTTGTTGTCTGTCAAAAAGCACGTGGCTGTCAAAAAAACACGTGGCTTTGTTTACCTCAAGCTAGTTAGGTTAAGTTGGCACTACTGAGGTTTAGGCCCGTCAAGATGGCAGCAGTGAGGTTAGCGATGCGTTGTTGTCGATGACAGCTGTCAAAAAGCACGTGGCTTTGTTTACAAATTCAAATCTCGCGCCAAAATTCAAATTTCCCGCCAAAATTCAAATTTCCCGCGAGAGGAGGCCGCCGAATCCGTGTATTATACTACTTTTCACGGCTGTGTAAATATTGAAAATTTAGTTTCTTATTACAAATTGATAGGTCTGCGAAATTACTTCGTAATAGTTCATTGTTAATGTAATGATTTGTTATTCTGTACCAAGGTGATTACCGAAGTGTGCTTCTAGTTAATTTTTCTAGTTATCTGCGGCCTTCCTTTGACTTTCTCAAATTTCAATTCTAATTATTTTTATTACTATTAGCTCTTATTATCATTATTTGGTATTCGTGGTTTGTTTCTGAAGCTATCCACAGTTTATGGCATTGCTGTGGAATGCTTCCTTCTTTTGTTGGATTGATAACTGTCTGATTAGCGCGCATTGTCGCGGTGCGAGTCGGTGTTGTGATTATGCATGGAATGTGTGGATGTTGGTTGTTGTGTGATGACCATATGCCGTTGGTGTGATGATCTGGGTCACGGGAAAATGTTTATTTCTGTTAATATTATTGTGTTGCGTTATAAGTTTACTAGGTTAACATCCATTTATTTTGAATAGGGCTCTTTCCTTATTCAAATTTGGCCTACCTTAACGTTGCTTCTTCATATTATCGTTCTGATTTGGGGATGCTGATAGTTTGTTTCTTTAAAACGCTTCTGTGTTCACTAAGGTATCTTTTGAAATCCTAAATGTGTGGTCGTTAGGCCTGTTGGCAATTTGTTGTTTAATGAAAGATAATTTGCAAGTATTCTAATATTTTGTAAGTTGTGTAACTAAATACAAATTTGTTAATTAGGTAAATTTTGGGGACGGCCGTAGCCAGGAATTGTGCACATTTTGAGAGTACTCATTATTCTAAACTTTATTTTGAGCTCGGAAGGTAACATTATTGGAATAATTTCTTTTCTAAATTTCAACCTTGTTTGTATTTTAAAAATTCTTTAAGCCTTGTTCATTCCAGTGTGTTTGGGGACCTTTAAGTTAATGGTCATGTATTTGAGCAGTTTCTTGGAAAACTACTTGGTAGGTAGGTATTTAATTTTCTGTCAATTGTGTATTCTATTCTTCTTGTTAGTCCACCCACCCTACTTCTCGTTTAATATGGTATTAAATTTTGGTCCTTAAGTGTGAGGGTGAGTGTTATTGTAGTGTTGTTTTGAGTGTTATTTCTCTACCCTTTGACCTTTCTCCACCCTCTGTTATGGTTCTTAACCTATTGGTATTGCCCAGAGTCCATCACTTCCCTGTCTTGTGTTTGTGTTTTAATCAAGACCTTCCCTAAGAAGTTGGCGTGATTTCGCGCTGGTATTTCCTCTAATCTCTTGGTGTTTGTGCTAGCAATAGAAGACCTGGGTTGCGGTGTTGGGCCGCCAGTTGTTCGATTGCCCCTTTCTTCGGTGGTTTTGAATGCATGAATGAATTTATTGAACTGAACATAACAGGCTTTCGCCCAGTTACAATGTTCCAATATGCAATTCAAAATGAACACTTACAGACTATTTATAGCTAAGCACTAACTACTTACCACTTAACTACCTCTAAATCTACCATGTAGAATCTTGCACATGGGCGGATCGTCAGCTCCACATGCAACACACCACCTCTACTTATAACTAAACTAACTACTCTATATATACTAACTCTATCCTAAATCTGTCTGGCCGCGATATCACCCCTGGTGAGGAACTCCTACCACCCTTTCCCCGGGATGTCACGACAAGGCATGTCTCATGAGGCTCGGAAACCGATACCTCATAGACCCCTTACGCTGTCAATGTTATTTCCTCACCACTCCTTCATGCAACAGGCCACATGTGTGCGGATTGCGTAGCTCTACATGTAGGCTGTCACGCCTGTATTCCATTGCCGAAACGGTATCAATAACTCGGCTCATCTTTCACTGTCTCATTGACAACTTACTTCCTCTAACCTAACACTATTCACTACCTTAGTCTACTCTACACGTGCAGACACTTTAGCTTGAGATAGGTCAGGCCTATCTCCCCCTCGTCCAACTCTAGTGTACGTCAGCAGCCATAACAAAGTAACTAACAAAACCAAACTAAAATAAAACATGCAGACAAACAACAAACAATCTCATTAGAAGGTACACAGAACGACTTACATATCAATGAACTGAATCTACTAATTAGAAATATACAATACCTAAGGAACAAAACTGAACAAATTTAAAAAACGAAACATAATAGTAAATTATTGTCGCCCTTACTTATTAGTGAATTATAATGTTCCATATCTGTGAATAAATCGAATATATTAACACCACCAGACCGATTGAAAACTATGAACGGACATCACCCGCTACCCCCAACCAACGATAGCCATCAATACGGGGGAGAGACCGTCCGATCACGTCATCCATCGCTATCACATGTCACTGGTTCTGTTCAATTTCGAACTGTCACTTATTTGTAACTTGTACCATATTCAGTTATAATTTACAACCACAGACATATTCATTAATAGTTACATATATCTTTGTACGTATACAACCTTATCCTTATGAGGTATTTCCTGGATTTAACTAAGTTGTACAATCCAGGACACCTCTTCCTCAACTACATGTACTTATCTCTGTTTTCTTTACATTTTTCCCCAAATACCTCTCATAATATTAAATAATTTGGCTACCTTTCCCGGTTTCTTCCATTCTCTGCTTAATAGACTAGAGAGTGTGTACAGTTTATTTTCATTTAGAATTTTATCCAATTCTTTCCTTTCTATGTATTTCTCTCTAATGTTTCTTGTTTCTTTGCAGTCCTCAATCAAATGAGCCACTTCCATATTTGAATTACATAAAATACATTTATTTTCGTCATTTTTATCTCTTACAGCTTTATTTTTATACACTCCCATCAGCCACCAGATTATTCCTCTCATTACCCTTTTTGTTAACATTTGTGTCCTTATTGTCATATTCTCACTCATTTTACTAAATTCTATTAGTGTTCTCTTACTATTGCACTCTGTCCTAATTGTTAGCCTTTCTATATCTTTCACTCTTTGAACTACTTTCTTATGCAATCTCCTGTCATCCCTTTCAATATTAGTCACCCAGTATGATCCCATTCCTATGTACTCTAGAAGCTTCTTCACCCCATCCACCCAGTAGCCTTCGTTTAGATGTTTCATTTGGTGATGGTAGGCTAAGCCTAATATTTCACCACCTCCCCCAGTCTTTAATCTCAACCAATACTTGACTATCCGCTTAGCATACTCACCCCTTCACACATCATTCTTGCTCCACTGTTTGCAGTTCCATAATTATTTTGGCAAATTTGCTAACGATTACATCTAATGCTAAAATTCCCTGATCTATTCCCCAAATTTCTGATCCATACAGTACTTTAGCTTTATCTATTGCATTATATATGTTTTCCTGGATTTTGTATTCTACGTTAGGCATCTTTCTATCTAATATTTTGATACTAGCCAGGGCACTTATTCCCCTCATTTTTGATCTTTTTATTTGGTCCGACCATTTACCATTACTACTTATAATTGTCCCTAAGTATTCGATTTTATTGGCCACTTCTAACTTTGTCCTACCCATCCACCACTGCTCACTCTTAGAATGCTTAACACCCCTTTTACAGACCATTACTCTGGTTTTCTCTGGGTTAACCTTTAAATTCCACTCTTTACAGTTCTCTACCTCATTAATACTATTTTGCATCTTGCTGGGTGTTAATGCAAGTAGAGTGATATCGTCCGCAAAGATTAGGCCTGGATTATCTTGGCACTCGAGACATGGAGAAGCTCCTTTCTGAAATTCTTTCGAGTGGAAAATATCGTTAATAAACAATAAAAATAATATGGGTGACAGTACACACCCTTGTTTAAGACCCACTTTAGAAGTTACCTCTCCCACTACTAAACCATTCTTAACTTTGACTGAACATTTAAATTCCGAATATATATTATCAATTGCTCTTATAATTTTAGCTCATACTCCGATCTGACCCAACTTATGGACGACAGCTTTTCTACTCACCGAATCAAAAGCCTTTTCTAAATCGACTACGGTAATGTACAACTTCCCTCTTTTCCTTTTAATATTTTTATATATTATTATTTTAACTACCATTATATTGTCACTAGTCCTCATTCCCTTTCTGAATCCTGCTTGTAATCTCGACAGGATCGAGTACTCCTCTGCCCAATTCATTAATCTTTTTGCCAATATCCCTGTGTATGTCTTGCTTAAAGAATCTAGCAACGTAATCCCTCCATAGTTACTTGGGTTAGATTTCTCTCCACGATTCTTGTATACAGCACAGATGATACCTTCTTGCCAAGATTTAGGGAATCTTGCTCCCTCGAAGACCTCGTTAAATATTTCGACTATACTAGCTAGAATAAAGCTATTTTTGCTTGCTTCCTTCCAGAATTCATGGTTTATTCCTGAAATTGCTCCTGATTTCCCTTTCCTCCCTTTCTCTAATATTTCTTTTACTTCAGCGGCTGAAATTTCCTTATCTAAATCGAGCAGGGAGCACCGCAATACTTTCGAGATTCCCCTCTTCTGAACATCCTGTTTCCAACTATCTTCACCGCTTAATGGTTTACTAAAGTAATTTATCCATTCTCTATGGCTTATATTTACCTGGGTTATATTTTTTCTATCTTTACAAATTTGATTTATTCTAAGCCATACTTTCTTAGTATTATTATTCAGAGCCTCTCTATTTAAGTTGTCAGTTTGTTTCTTCTGCCACAAAACTTTAGTTCTTACCAATAATTCTTTATACTCTTATCTTTTGATACAGAATGCAGTTCTTGGTTCCTGCCCGCCTATTTTTCTAAATGTGTCTAGTGCTTTCATTACTTCTGACTTTTTTGTCTACATTCTTCATTGTAACACCCACTATTTCTTTGTATTCTTACCTCCCGAGCCTGCATCTTATGTCCTGCCATCAGTATTGAGTTTTATAATAGCTTTATCGCCCCGTCTATTTTATTATCTTCCATCGCAGACTTTATTCCTATCTTGATAATTTCAAAGAACCTGCCTTCAAAATATTCCTTGAATTCTGCGCTGAGGTCTTCTCTCCATATATATTTAGTCACTGGCCTCTCTTAATTGCCCCCAGTATTCTCTTCCGTGATTACCATATTAATAATTATGGGTAAGTGATGCGATTCTCCACAACCTTTAACATTTATCCTGTTAATGAGTGGTAATGCCTCCCTAGAACATAATACTAGGTCAATTGCACTACCACCCATTTCTGTTATAAACGTTAAATTACCCAATTCATCTCCTGGCCACCACCCATTTAAAATATAGATTTCTTGTGTTCCACATAATTCTAATAGTTTTCCACCATAGTTATTGCAAACTTTATCTTGACTTATTCTTTTCTAATTATTATTTCCTCAGCCTCTTTACTATGAGTTGGTTTTAAGTCTGCAATCCTCGCGTTAAAGTCCCCCATTATTACAATACCTATGTCCTCGTATATATTCTTTAATCTGTTTATTTCTAGTGCTAATTATTTATTCGTTAGATCATTCAAATCCTCCTTTTCCTTCTCCGGGATGCCGTATATGAAAATATTTTTCCTCTTTGCATCCTGGATAGTCATTTTCTGTTGCCACTTTAATTTATCAGTTTCTCCTTCAATCTCCTTCATATTCGACTTCAATAATTCTATTTCCCTAGAGTTTTCCACCACCTTTTCTGTCATAATTCTTCTCTCGTCTTTTATACACTCTTTCATTTCTGTCATATCATTTCTCAGCTCGCGAATTAACTCCCTCGTTTGCTCAAACTGGCAAGCATCTCTGACTATTTCCCTATTCTTATCTATGTCCTCCCAGCTCAATGAACCCGTTGGTCCAGGGTTCATTTCTATGCCTCCTATTATCAGAAGAATTGCCACCACTGCTGTCACCATCATAGTTCCCTCAAGCCCAGATTTTCGTAAATGCACCTTTCACTTGGCGTACACACACACTTCACTCGCCCGTGCCATCGACCTATGGCCACACGATATTGCTCTATAGCAATATTCATACTTCTCACTCAGCACTCACTGCACAATACAACCTCTCGCTTCGCTAGCTCGATTACAACTGTGTCCCACTTCTCCTTCAGGCAAATGACTGTGAGCTATAACTGTGCCTAATTTTAATTTGCTAGCGCACAGAAATATTGTGTCTGACATTTTGTTTTGGGGGAGGGGGAATTTTTTTTTATGATTTGGAAATTTTCCGTAGGCTAATAGGTAACACATTGCCAAATTTAAAGTTTCTATCTTATCTGGAATTGGTCAGTCAGTCAGCCGCACGTTTTCAAATAATAGATAGACACAGCTCAGTGCTGCGAGCAATGTTTACAACGATAATGAGGGTAACAGTCATACACTTCAGTTTGAGTCCCTAGAAGAACCACCATACATAAGTATTATATGATACGGTGTTCTTGATCTGAGATATTGTAGTCACTTCCTAGTTCGTGAGTGGTTCCCCTTATGCTCCAGCGGCGAAGACTGTACAATGCACCAGTGGTACTAAACCACCAGAGGAGAAATTTACAATGGGTAGTATCTTACTGCACAAAGATTTGCCGAGCTCAGAATGATTTAATCAAGGCTCGGTCCTATGGGGGTAACGAAGGCTCACTTCATTTGACAGGCCAGGGATCCCTTGGACACAAGCTAATGAACGAAATACAATTCAGTGTGGTGCTATGAATAAGAAGGAATATCAGAGGTGTAAAGGCCACACAACAATTTGTTTCTGGAGGAGCGTTGTTAATTCACATAGGTTTGCAGACTGAACACTGAAGGGTATAAGTGTTTCCTTTAGAGGTCAATTATTAATAACCTTTAACTTAAGGACACAAATAAAACAGTCTTTAATAACGCGCAGATTGGGTAGCATTTCGTTCATAGAAAGGCTGAAGGCGAAGATTGGATCTCCGTCAAGAAGAAGAGCAGTAAGGCTGCTTAATAGATTTTAGGAAGAAGTAGGGATCAGAGATATTCAAGTTGATTGACGAACGGCAATAATACAAGAAAACAAAAACTGAGGAGGGCACAAAGAATACAGGCGAGCAAAGAACGAAGTAGATAGAAAGTTCAGGAACGCTAAGGAAGAATGGAGCAAAGGGAAGTGCAAGGATGTATCGTTGTGGAAAGCTCATACAGGAAAATCAAGGAAACCTTCCGAGAAAGGAAAACTAGCTGTAGGAAAATTAAGAGCTCAGCTCGTAAACGACTTGTAGGGAAATAAGACAAGGCTGGAAGATGCAGGTACTTATTAAACAATTGTATCAATCAAAAGGTGTAGAAAAATACGCTGTTGATGCTGATGAAATGGGAGACCCAGTTTTGAGGTCAGAATTAAACAGACCTCTGCGAGAAGTAAAAAGAAAGAAGGCACCTGGAACTGATGACATCCTCTGCCTTAGGAGAAGGTGGAGATGTATGATACAGGAGAAGTGCCATCCGATTTCATATAGAATGTTGTTATACCTATTCGCAGTTAACCAGGTGCTTGCAAGTGTCTTAACTACCGCACCATTAGTTCAGTATCTCATGCCTACAAAATTGTAACACGTATTATGTACAGAAGGATGGAAAGACAAGTTGAAACTGGGCTGGCAGAAGACCAGTTTGGCTTCAAAAGAAATGTAGGTACACCTGAAGAAATCCAGAATGGACCGTATTAATGAGGATCCCACGTACATGGCATTCGCAGATCTAGAAAAGCACTCGATAATGTTGATGGGACGAAGCTACTCGAGATTCTGAAGCTCATGGCGTTCAGATACCAAGGAAGATTCTACAATCTGTACAAAAAGCAGCCTGCAGTTATAAGAATGAAAGGCTGTGAAAGAATAAGCAGCAGTCCAGAAAAGAGTCAGGAAAGGTTGCATTTTGTACCCTCTCCTTTTCATTGTTTACATAGAACAGGCAATGAAGAGAATCAAAGAGGAATTTGGGAAGGGAATCGCTGTCCAAGTAGATTAAATAAAAACTCTGAGATTTGTCGATGATATTGTTATTTTATCTGAGTCTGGAGAAGATTTGGAGAAAGTGCTGAATGGTGTTGACAGAGCCTTGGAAAAGGGGAACTAGGCGAGAATAAACAAATCCAGTCAAATAAAGTCAGGTGATGCAGGGAACATTAGATGAATACTGTTACTTGTATAGCGGAATAACTAATCGCGGCTGGCACAAGCAAGGAAGGCCTTTGCTCGCTTCTAACAGTAATACAGGAATTATGGAGCGAGCTCAGAAAAGAAGAGAATAGAAGTATTTGAAATACGGTGTTACAGAAGAAAGCTGGAGGTGAGTTGGATAGATTGAATGATGAATTGTTAAGAGGAGAACGACTTGACACATCTTAAGATTAGCACAGGATAGGGTGGCATGGCATGCTGTATCACACCAGTCTATGGACTGATGACCCAAGACAACGAGGATTTACGTAGCTCAGTCCACTGACCCTTACAAACGTCAATGTAAGGACTGGAGTGATGAACTGAAAGTGATGATCACGCAATAATAATAATAATAATAATAATAATAATAATAATAATAATAATAATAATAATAATAATAATAATAATAATAATAAACAGACCCCTCCCCTGCTACTGTAGTCAACGCGGCAGTCGTACCTCTAAAACCTCGCCGAGAATCTCGGAAATGACATCGTCGGGCACATGGGTGATTTTTTATGTGAACAAAATTAATTTAAACCGCAACACGTATACAACGGTCTAACTGAAATATATGAAAATGCTATCAAGATTTACACACGTAGAGAAAGCTTCAGAAAGTATTCACGTCTGTCGTAGCAACTGATATCATTATTACAGCCCTAGGTCTTCCCGTTTTGTGCGGTTGAAGACTGTCATCACAGGCCCTTCCGTTTTACGTGTAATATTAGCTACTAAACTCCTCTTGTACCTCTTCCTGTCAATGTTCCATAAACAGGAAATCAAGTCACCAACTTCTCGTGGAACATCGACTTGGTCGCCCTCGTACCTGAAACTTACTTCACAAAGACGCTGTTCGTTTAGGGTACAAATATTGTTTTGAGTCGCACTCTAGAACTCGTTACCAAGGCCACAAAACTGTAAATTCCGGAAAGAATGTCGACATTGAATAATTTTCTATCTCCTTTTCAGCTCACTGGAGCCCTAGACAGTTATCGAATCAAACCTAAAGTTAAACTAATGGTTACCTCATTATACAATAAATGTAACATTTCTGGTCACAAAATGCAAGAGATTTGTTAAAATCTGGTCTTAATTCATAGTTTTGTGTTACAGGCTCGCACAGATAGTTTTTTGCGTGGTAAATCTCCGATCGGTTATCGCAATATGACGTGGAAGGTTTGAGAGGTCATCCAGTCGGCCAACGAGCTGGCTGGATTCAGCATGCGGGACTTTCTTAACACTCAAGTCAATGAAATAAATAGCAAGCCGGAGCGAATGATATCACTGTCAGAACTCGTAAGGATGTCGCTTCTCTTGGTGAGTGTTTGTTTATTTCTCTGTAGCTGATAAGAAGGGGTCAAGGGATAGTTGATGTCAGGCTTGGAGTGGAAATTTAATAATAATAATGATAATAATAATAATAATAATAATAATAATAATAATAATAATAATAATAATAATAATAATAATACGACGCATCGTGCCCATGATCATTAAGGCCTTGAAGTCTAAATCGCTCTGACAACGTGGTTACCCGGTTCGAGTCCCGTTGGTCGAAAGAACGTTCACCATCAGAATGTTGGCCGGCAGGGTAGGGGAATTGCTGGTATCCTACTTGTATCACTAGATAAGCCTTGATTAAATTCCAAACGTCTCTACAGTGCTCATACGGAGTGAGGGCATATGACGCTGCTGCTGGTGATCCGACCGTCGGATGGTGACGTTAAGCCATGAGCAGTCACCTTGCTGCTATTCGACAGGAAGAGGCGTAGGCTATGTGCCGGCACTGAGTCTCATCCTCTCCTCTCTATCATATTTCATCTCATTAACTTTTCGGTCATAACAAAACTGCCTCGACAGATTAATCTCACCTCATACACGACCCCGTAGAGAAAACGGTACATGGGTTGGAATAATAATAAAAATAATAATAATAATAATAATAATAATAATAATAATAATAATAATAATAATAATGGCGAATGTCCTCCGAGCAGGCCTGGTGTAGGTCTTATGGGCGACCTGCATGTCTCTGTGCATGCGGCTCCTACTTAGGAAGACATGACAAACTCACGGCCCCTGATTAACCAATTACGGTGAAAATCTCGACACGGCAGCTAATCGAACCCGGTACCTATTGTACCAAACCATGTCACCATTTACGCATGAAATATCTCTATAGAGTAGTGGAATTTTCACAAAATTTGAGTGGGATATTCTGGGATTGATGAATGTTCAAACAAGGGAACGTGATGTAACACAAGAGTGTGCTGTCTGTGGTGGAGATAAGTCGAAGGAGAGGGAAGAGAGGCGTACAGGAGCTCACTAGCAGCAGGCACCAAGCTATACGGTTAAGTGCGGTCTCTCCACACGAGGAAAGCAAAGAGAGGCGTACAGGAGCTCACTAGCAGCAGGCACCAAACTATACAGTTAAGTGCGGTCTCTCCACACGAGGAGAGCAAAGAGAGGCTTACAGGAGCTCATATGCACCAGGCACCAAGCTATACAGTTAAGTGCGGTCTCTAACCACGAGCAATAGAGGAGAGCAAAGAGAGGCTTACAGGAGCTCATTTGCAGCAGGCACCAAGCTATACAGTTAAGTGCGGTCTCTCCCCACGAGCAATAGAGGAGAGCAAAGAGAGACTTACAGGATCTCATTTGCAGCAGGCACCAAGCTATACAGTTAAGTGCGGTCTCTCCAGACGAGGAGAGCAAAGAGAGGCTTACAGGAGCTCATTTGCAGCAGGCACCAAGCTATACAGTAAAGTGCGGTCTCTCCCCACGAGCAATAGAGGAGAGCAAAGAGAGGCTTACAGGAGCTCATTTGCAGCAGGCACCAAGCTATACAGTTAAGTGCGGTCTCTAACCACGAGCAATAGAGGAGAGCAAAGAGAGGCTTACAGGAGCTCATTTGCAGCAGGCACCAAGCTATAGAGTTAAGTGCGGTCTCTCCACACGAGGAGAGCAAAGACAGGATTACATGAGCTCATTTGCAGCAGGCACCAAGCTATACAGTTAAGGGCGGTCTCTCCACACGAGAAGAGCAAAGAGAGGCTTACAGGAGCTCATTTGCAGCAGGCACCAAGCTATACAGTTAAGTGCGGTCTCTCCCCACGAGCAATAGAGGAGAGCAAAGAGAGGCTTACAGGATCTCATTTGCAGCAGGCACCAAGCTATAGAGTTAAGTGCGGTCTCTCCCCACGAGCAATAGAGGAGAGCAAAGAGAGACTTACAGGAGCTCATTTGCAGCAGGCACCAAGCTATAGAGTTAAGTGCGGTCTCTCCAGACGAGGAGAGCAAAGAGAGGCTTACAGGAGCTCATTTGCAGCAGGCACCAAGCTATAGAGTTAAGTGCGGTCTCTCCCCACGAGCAATAGAGGAGAGCAAAGAGAGACTTACAGGAGCTCATTTGCAGCAGGCACCAAGCTATACAGTTAAGTGCGGTCTCTCCAGACGAGGAGAGCAAAGAGAGGCTTACAGGAGCTCATTTGCAGCAGGCACCAAGCTATACAGTTAAGTGCGGTCTCTCCACACGAGGAGAGCAAAGACAGGATTACATGAGCTCATTTGCAGCAGGCACCAAGCTATACAGTTAAGGGCGGTCTCTCCACACGAGAAGAGCAAAGAGAGGCTTACAGGAGCTCATTTGCAGCAGGCACCAAGCTATACAGTTAAGTGCGGTCTCTCCCCACGAGCAATAGAGGAGAGCAAAGAGAGGCTTACAGGAGCTCATTTGCAGCAGGCACCAAGCTATACAGTTAAGTGTGGTCCCTCCACACGAGAAGAGCAGAGAGAATCGTACAGGAGCTCATTTGCAGCAGGCACCAAGCTATACAGTTAAGTGCGGTCTCTCCACAGGAGCAATGGAGGAGAACAAAGAGAGGCTTACAGGAGCTCATTCGCAGCAGACACCAAGCTATACAGTTAAGTGCGGTCTACCCACACGAGGAGAGCAAAGGGAAGCTTACAGGAGCTCATTTGCAGCAGGCACCAAGCTATAGAGTTAAGTGCGGTCTGTCCACAAGAGCTATGGAAGAGAGCAAAGGGAGGCTTTCAGGAGCTCATTTGCAGCAGGCACCAAGCTATACAGTTAAGTGCGGTCTCTCCACACGAGCAACAGTGGAGAGCAAAGAGAGGATTACATGAGCTCATTTGCAGCAGGCACCAAGCTATACAGTTAAGTGCGGTCTGTCCACACGAGAGTAGTATAATTGGATGGTTCTGCGCCCTCTTCCCGCGGGAAATTTGAATTCTGGCGGGAAATTTGAATTTTGGCGGGAGATTTGAATTTGTAAAGAAGGCCACGTGCTTTTTGACAGCTGTCATCGACAACAACGCATCGCTAACCTCACTGCTGCCATCTAGACGGGCCTAAACCTCAATAGTGCCAACTTAACCTAACTAGCGTGAGGTAAACAAAGCCACGTGTTTTTTGACAGCCACGTGCATTTTGACAGACAACAACGCATCGCTAACCTCAGTAGTGCCATCTTCACGGGCCTAAACCTCAGTAGTGCCAACTTAACCTAACTAGTGCGAGGTAAACAAAGCCACGTGTTTTTGACAGCCACGTGCTTTTTCACAGACAACAACCTCACTGAATCTCTTTTACAATTTCTAACGCGAGAATCGGGGTTTTACAGCTAGATGCACTTCTTAGATTTTAAATCGCTGTATCGTGAGCTACTTTTTACAGCCGGATGCCCTTCCTGACGCAAAACTAAGGTTTTAAATCGCAAGAATTTGTTTTAAGACTAGTTGCCCTTCCTGACGCAAAACTAGCAGTATCTAGCCTCTTACATCATACACTATTGTTTTCGACCGGTTGCCCTTCCTGACGTCAAAGAACTCGGATTAAGAATCTGTTTTACAACTTCTAACACGAGAATCAGGGTTTTACAGCTAGATGCTCTTCTTAGATTTTAAAACACTGTATCACGAACTATTGTTTTACAGCCGGATGCCCTTCCTGACGCAAAACTAAGATTTTAAATCGCAAGAATTTGTTTTAAGACTAGTTGCCCTTCCTGACGCAAAACTGGCAGTATCTAACCTCTTACATCATACACTATTGTTTTCGACCGGTTGCCCTTCCTGACGTCAAAGAACTCAGATTAAGAATCTCTTTTTCAACTTCTAACACCAGAATCGGGGATTTACAGCTAGATGCTCTTCTTAGATTTTAAATCGCTGTATCATGAACTATTGTTTTACAGCCGGATGCCCTTTCTGACGCAAAACTAAGATTTCAAATCAGAAGAATTTGTTTTAAGACTAGCTGCCCTTCCTGACGCGAAACTAGCAGTATCTAGCCTCTTACATCATACACCATAGTTTTCGACCGGTTGCCCTTCCTGACGTGAAAGAACTGGGATTAAGAATGTTTTACAACAACTCGCTCTTTCTAACATGAGAATCGGGGATTTATAGCTAGATGCTCGCCAGATGCCCTTCCTGACGGCATTAGTTGCCAGGATTTGATTCGCGGTATCCATCATTGTGTCTGACTTGCAAGCTCACGCGTATTTTTTTTTTTTTGCTGAGATATCATGCTACTTCCGTTCGCCAGCTATAGCGGAAACTCGCAGTACTGCGTCTATTTCGTCTTACAACTTGGAGGAGAAAACATGTGTACATATAATTTATGATCTTTCACCCCCAATATTTTTTTTAAAAAAACATGTAAGTATGTAGTATCTCGCAACATTCTTATCCGTGTGTGTATCAGTGTTCTAGTCGTGTTGCAATTACTAAGCGAGTGACCCGAGCGAGTTGGCCACGCAGTGTGCTTTCTTGATTTTCGTATGACATATATCAGTGTATTTGCAATTACTAAGCGTCTTAGCAGTGCGATGAACGAGTTAGCTACACGGTATAGACTTTTTTAATTTTCGTACTAAGCAAATCATTTGAAGTGTTACCGAGTTAGCTATGCGATATGTGCACAGTGTGTGTTTTACACTAGGTAAATCATTGAAGTTGTACTTTTGCTCTGAACACATCAAACAATGTTCTTACAGTGTTCGATTCTAGTCTTGCTATGCTTCAATCTAATTTTCTTAGAACAAAGGTATCCCCTAACATGTTGTATCGGATCACATGTTAAGGTTAACGACATCGAGTGCAGTGTTCGATTCTAGTCTTGTTATGTTTCAATCTAATTTTCTTAGAACAAAGGTATCCCCTAACATGTTGTACAGTGTTCGGTTCTACTCGTTTAGTGATCTGAACACATCAATCAATGTTCTGATCACATGTTGCATCGTGTGCAGTGTTCAATTCTAGTCTTGTTATGTTTCAATCTGATCTTCTTAGAACAAAGGTATCCCCACATGTTGTACAGTGTTCGGTTCTACTCGTTTAGTGATCTGAACACATCAATCAATGTTCTGATCACATGTTAAGCTTAACGATATCGAGTGCTGTGTTCAATTCTAGTCTTGTTATGTTTCAATCTGATCTTCTTAGAACAGAGGTATCCCCTAACATGTTGTACAGTGTTCGGTTCTACTTGTTTAGTGATCTGAACACATCAATCAATGTTCTGATCACATGTTAAGTTTAACGACATCGAGTGCAGTGTTCGATTCTAGGCTTGTTATGTTTCAATCTAATTTCCTTAGAACAAAGGTATCCCCTAACATGTTGTACAGTGTTCGGTTCTACTTGTTTAGTGATCTGAACACATCAATCCATGTTCTGTTCACATGTTAAGGTTAACGACATCGAGTGCAGTGTTCAATTCGAGTCTTGTTATGTTTCAATCTGATCTTCTTAGAACAAAGGTATCCCCTAACATGTTGTACAGCGTTCGATTCTACTTATGTAGTGTTCTGAACACACCAAACAATGTTTTAATCACATGTTGAAGTTAACGACATCGAGTACGGTGTTCGATTCTAGTCTTGATCACTTATTTTGTGTTCTGAACACATCAATCAATGTTCTGATCACATGTTGTATCGAGTACTGGCTGTCTCATAAGGAGCTATGTATAACCGCCATCTTGCGCAAGCATCCTTAGGGCGTCTCTAGCCATCTTGTGCAAGGACCCTTAAGCCGTCTCATAAGAGCAACCACCATCTTGCGCAAGCATCCCTAGGGTGTCTCATAAGGAGCCTTGTATAACCGCCATCTTGCGCAAGCAACCCAAGGGCGTCTATGTATAGCGATCATCTCGCATAAGCACCTTTAAGGAGTCATGTATAGCCACCATCTTGTGCAATTAGCGTCGAGAGATGGCTGCTGTAGAATTTTTCTTTTTAAATTATCCGCCACCATTTTTCAACTAAAGAGTGTAGCACTGAGGTTTGCGATGTAAGATGGCGGATGACGGCTGACAAAAAGCGCGCGAGTTTGTTTACTAAACAAGAGCACGTGGAATTTGCCGCCACCACAGTTCAAAGGTTTCTAGCTAAAGATGGCAACACGGTGCTCTCTTGATTAAAGATGGCGGATGACAGCTAACAGAACTTTTCAAATTACCCGCTACTACAGAGAGCAGCACGGTGCTCTGTGGATTAAAGATGGCGGATGACGGCTGACGAAATTACCCGCAACACATTGCTCTATTGATTAAAGATGGCGGACGACAGCTGTCAAAAAAGCACGTGGCTTTGTTTACTAAACAAGAGCACGTGAAATTTGCCGCCACCACATTTCAAAGGTGTCTAGCTAAAGAGTACAGCACTGAGGTTTGTGATGCAAGATGGCGGATGACAGCTGTCAAAAAGCACGTGGAATTTGTCACCGGCACAAAGAGGGCAGCACGGTGCTCTCTGGCGGTTGACAGCTGTCAGAAAAGCACATGGGTTTGTAAGGCGTGTAGAATTTACCACCACCACATAGAGAGCAGCACGGCGCTCTCTGGATTAAAGATGGCGGATGATAGGTGACAAAAAAGCGCATAGGTTTGTTTCCAAACAGGAGCATCAAGAATTTTTCAAATTGCCGCCACTACATTTCAAAGGTATCTAGCTAAAGAGTGCAGCACTGAGGTTTGCGATGCAAGATGGCGGATGACAGCTGTGACGTACCAAATTTCAAAGGTAAGTAGCTAAAGAGGGCAGTACGGTGCTCTATGAATTAAAGATGGCGGATGACAGCTGCACGTGGATTTCTTTATTTCACGCTAGTGAGGTTAAGTTGGTAGCACTAAGGTTTAGGCCCGCCAAGATGGCAGCACTGCCGATGACAGGTGACGAATTTTACATCTACTACGATAAAGAGGGCAGCACAGTGCTCTGTAGTTTAAAGATGGCGGATGACAGCTGTCAAAAAAGCACGTGGCTTGGTTTACCACGCGCTAGTTAGGTTACGTTGGTACTATTGAGGTTTAGGCCCGTCAAGATGGCAGTACTGAGGTTAGCGATGCGTTGTTGTCTGTCAAAAAGCACGTGGCTGTCAAAAAACAGGTGCCTTTGTTTATCTCGCGCTAGTTAGGTTAAGATGGTACTACTGAGATTTAGGCCCGTCAAGATGGCAGTACTGAGGTTTGCGATGCGTTGTTGTCTGTCAAAAAGCACGTGGCTGTCAAAAAACACGTGGCTTTGTTTACCTCGCGCTAGTTAGGTTAAGTTGGCACTACTGAGGTTTAGGCCTGTCAAGATGGCAGCAGAGAGGTTAGCGATGCGTTGTTGTCGATGACAGCTGTCAAAAAGCACGTGGCTTTGTTTACAAATTCAAATCTCCCGCCAAAATTCAAATTTCCCGCCAAAATTCAAATTTCCCTCCAGAATTCAAATTTCCCGCGGGAGGAGGCGGCAGAACTGTCCAATTATACTACTCACGAGCAATAGAGGAGAGCAAAGAGAGGCTTACAGGAGCTCATTTGCAGCAGGCACCAAGCTATACAGTTAAGTGCGGTCTCTAACCACGAGCAAGAGAGGAGAGCAAAGAGAGGCTTACAGGAGCTCATTTGCAGCAGGCACCAAGCTATACAGTTAAGTGCGGTCTCGCAACACGAGGAGAGCAAAGAGAGGCTTACAGGAGCTCATTTGCAGCAGGCACCAAGCTATACAGTTAAGGGCGGTCTCTCCACACGAGCAATAGAGGAGAGCAAAGAGAGGCTTACAGGATCTCATTTGCAGCAGGCACCAAGCTATACAGTTAAGTGCGGTCTCTCCAGACGAGCAATAGAGGAGAGCAAAGAGAGGCTTACAGGAGCTCATTTGCAGCAGGCACCAAGCTATACAGTTAAGTGCGGTCTCTCCACACGAGAAGAGCAAAGAGAGGCTTACAGGAGCTCATTTGCAGCAGGCACCAAGCTATACAGTTAAGTGCGGTCTCTCCACACGAGGAGAGCAAAGAGAGGCTTACAGGAGCTCATTTGCAGCAGGCACCAAGCTATACAGTTAAGTGCGGTCTCTCCCCACGAGCAATAGAGGAGAGCAAAGAGAGGCTTACAGGAGCTCATTTGCAGCAGGCACCAAGCTATACAGTTAAGTGCGGTCTCTAACCACGAGCAATAGAGGAGAGCAAAGAGAGGATTACAGGAGCTCATTTGCAGCAGGCACCAAGCTATACAGTTAAGTGCGGTCTACCCACACGAGGAGAACAAAGAGAGGCTTACAGGAGCTCATTTGCAGCAAGCACCAAGCTATACAGTTAAGTGCGGTCTCTCCCCACGAGCAATAGAGGAGAGCAAAGAGAGGCTTACAGGAGCTCATTTGCAGCAGGCACCAAGCTATACAGTTAAGTGCGGTCTCTCCCCACGAGCAATAGAGGAGAGCAAAGAGAGGCTTACAGGAGCTCATTTGCAGCAGGCACCAAGCTATACAGTTAAGTGCGGTCTCTCCACACGAGGAGAGCAAAGAGAGGCTTTCAGGAGCTCATTTGCAGCAGGCACCAAGCTATACAGTTAAGTGCGGTCTCTCCAGACGAGGAGAGCAAAGAGAGGCTTACAGGAGCTCATTTGCAGCAGGCACCAAGCTATACAGTTAAGTGCGGTCTCTCCACACGAGCAACATAGGAGTGCAAAGAGAGGCTTACAGGAGCTCATTTGCAGCAGGCACCAAGCTATACAGTTAAGTGCGGTCTCTCCACACGAGCAACAGTGGAGAGCAAAGAGAGGCTTACAGGAGCTCATTAGCAGCAGGCACCAAGCTATACAGTTAAGTGCGGTCTCTCCACACGAGGAGAACAAAGAGAGGCTTACAGGAGCTCATTTGCAGCAGGCACCAAGCTATACAGTTAAGTGCGGTCTACCCACACGAGGAGAACAAAGAGAGGCTTACAGGAGCTCATTTACAGCAAGCACCAAGCTATACAGTTAAGTGCGGTCTCTCCACACGAGCAATAGAGAGCAAAGAGAGGCTTACAGGAGCTCACCAGCAGCAGGCACCAAGCTATACAGTTAAGTGCGGTCTACCCACACGAGGAGAACAAAGAGAGGCTTACAGGAGCTCACTAGCAGCAGACACCAAGCTATACAGTTAAGTGCGGTCTCTCCCCACGAGCAATAGAGGAGAGCAAAGAGGGGCTTACAGGAGCTCACTAGCAGCAGACACCAAGCTATACACTTAAGTGCGGTCTCTCCACACGAGGAGAGCAAAGAGAGGCGTACAGGAGCTCACTAGCAGCAGACACCAAGCTATACAGTTAAGTGCGGTCTCTCCCCACGAGCAATAGAGGAGAGCAAAGAGAGGCTTACAGGAGCTCATTTGCAGCAGGCACCAAGCTATACAGTTAAGTGCGGTCTCTCCACACGAGGAGAGCAAAGAGAGGCTTACAGGAGCTCATTTGCAGCAGGCACCAAGCTATACAGTTAAGTGCGGTCTACCCACACGAGGAGAACAAAGAGAGGCTTACAGGAGCTCATTTGCAGCAAGCACCAAGCTATACAGTTAAGTGCGGTCTCTCCACACGAGCAATAGAGAGCAAAGAGAGGCTTACAGGAGCTCATTTGCAGCAGGCACCAAGCTATAGAGTTAAGTGCGGTCTACCCACACGAGGAGAACAAAGAGAGGCTTACAGGAGCTCATTTGCAGCAAGCACCAAGCTATACAGTTAAGTGCGGTCTCTCCACACGAGCAATAGAGAGCAAAGAGAGGCTTACAGGAGCTCACCAGCAGCAGGCACCAAGCTATACAGTTAAGTGCGGTCCCTCCACCGGTGCTATAGGGGGACAATCCGTTATTAATTGTTCATTATTCAATGCAAGTAGTTCCACTTTTATCCTCCCGTCTCTTTGCCGCTCTGTCTGCCGAAATATTTAAATCACACTGGATAGCGTCCTGCCGGCGCCGTGGTGTAGGGTTTGCGTGCGTGACTTTTACCCGGAGTCCTCGGGTTCGATTCCCGGTCTGGTCAGAGATTTTTACCTGGACCTGAGGGCTTGTTCGAGGTCCACTCCGCCTACGTGATTACAATTGAGGAGCTATCTGACGGTGAGATAGCGGCCCCGGTCTAGGAAGCTAGGAATAACGGCCGAGAGGACTCATCGTGCTGACCACACGACACCTCGTAATCTGCAGCCTTCGGGCTGAGCAGCGGTCGCTTGTTAGGCCAAGGCCCTTCAAGGGCTGTAGTGCCATGGTGTTTGGTTTTGGTTTTTTGTTTGGATAGAGTCCTAGTGCCATATCCGTCATTGGACTTTGGATCTTAGTTTCGCTGTTGGCTGAACTACAGTCGAAGGTTCCCCTTAGCCAACATGTGCGCGGTCTCGCATATCCCGTCTTTTCTCGATCTTCCCTTGTAGAGACATTTGGAGGCGGCTGCCTAATGACATGACCGGAGTAGGAGAGCTGCACGTTCCTATTCATCCTGGTCAAAACAGTAGACCCGCATTTCAAACGCTCCTAATCTTCTGACGATTGCTTTCCTCACACCAATTTCGACAAGATATACTGCAGTTCGGCAGTCTATTTCTACAGCATTCTTTCTTCAAAGAATATGCGTGTAAAGTGTGCTAAGAGGCCACAGAACCAGGACTGTGATGGCGCTTAGGTCATGCGGGCATAATACTTGAAAGTATATCCCTGACGATGCCCATGTATAGAGAGTAATGTGTGTGTAATATGAGTGTCCGTTAGGTGATCTATTACAGCTTAGCTGTTTGTCTCCTTACTCCCAAGTCTTCCCAGACCGAAGTTTCCAATATTTTCATTACACTACTCCTTGTGAGAAGCCACCCAGTACAAATCACGCTGCTCTCCTGTGGATCTTTTCATGTCGTTCTTGAGTCAAGTAATCTTTGTGAGACCGAGCTCGATAGCTGCTGTCGCTTAAGTGCGGCTTGTATCCAGTAATCGGGAGATAGTGGCTTCGAACCCCACTGTCGGCAGCCCTGAAGATGGTTTTCCGTGGTTTCCCATTTTCATTCCAGGCAAATGCTGGGGCTGTACCTTAATTAATGCCACGGCCGCTTCCTTCCCATTCCCAGGCCCTTCCTCTCCCATCGTCGCAATAAGACATATCTGTGTCGGTGCGACGTAAAGCAAATAGCAATATATATATATATATATATATATCCTGGTAAGTCTCACACGCTGAAAAGGTCTTACCTATAACTTATACGCCTCGGTTTACATCCTTACTGCGACCCCTAAATACACCCATAACCATATGAAGAGATGTGTAAAGCTGGCCTGGGTACTTGATCTACTTTCACAGCATCGACACAGTAATTAATATGCAAGGAAACTCCGCCGTCCAGTAACATTGCCTTGCAGGATCCAGATATTGACCAGACAATGCTCCACCTGCTCCTGCTGCCTTGAAATGTATCCACCTATTCTTGTCCAATAGCCCTCTCTTACTTGTACCGCACTGTTGATAGTCCTTGCAATGGTAAATATCGATGCAGTACATTCGACCCCCCGAATATAAAATATCTGCTATATCTTGCTTGAGCCCTGCTGGTTGATCCTCACGGAAATGAATTTTCCTAAACACAAATTTTCTTCTATCAGAACAATTTGACATTTTGAAGATGTGTAGGATGCTAAAAGGTTTGTTTTATCACCTATTCAATACATATAAATTTTATAAATTAAGAATTTATTATTGATTCCACTTGAGACTTGTTTCGCCCTTCATTGAGGGCATCATCAGTCAAATTATCACCTCAAGGCAAAAAATCAGGTACCTGGTTAGTAGTTGACATGCACAAAATAATACATATTATTAATACACATACAAAAATTAAGTATGGGAAATAGTTGTACAAAAGTGATGGTTGAACATATAGGTTTATAGATGAAAAGTCAGCACCAATGCCTAAAATTAAAATAGTAGAGTTCGGCAGTGGTGCTCTGGAGAAACAGTTGACGCAATCATAGGAAAATATAAAGTTTAAAGATATTTACATTATAACAATTAAGGGAGAAAAGGTGTAGTGTTCGGCGTCAATGTTTGTAACCAAAAATTAATGTCAAAGGTTGGTAACTATACAGTATTTACATTGTTCAATTGAACAGTTGAGATAAAGTTTTAAAAATATTTACATTATAACATTCAGCGTAAATGTTTGTAATAAAAAATAATGTCAATGGTTGGTAACTATATAGTAATTACATTATCTAATTGAACAGTTGGGAATTTACAATTATATACATAATTACACAAGAGCAGCTGGTGCGCAAGGATAAAAAATTCTAGTACCAAGTGCGTCCTGATGTTTTAGAGGTTGGAAGAAGGAATTATCATTGACATTTCAGAAATATGTAGAGCGGTTTATTTTAGTTAAAATCACCGGGGGTAGGGAAATTCATAGCCAAATGGGTTTTATAGGCATCAAGCTGAAAGTCGTCTGGTTGCAGCACCGAGATCGGTACGGAGACTGGTCAGTGTGGATGGAGATTCATGGGTATTCAGTGCGTTTGAATGGCAACAATGGTGACAGTTATTAGTGGGTAATTGCTAATTAGGCAAATGTTGCGGGTTGAAACTTTCGCTTATTCTTTTAGTTGACTTCTGTAGCATCGAATGTGATGTGAAGACATCGGTGTGAAATGCCGGTGAGACAAATTGATATTGTTCCGTGGAATAAAGTATGGCGGACTTCAGGATGAAGTTATTGTTTTTTACTGGTCTGGTGAGAATAGAATAGAGTTGCTTGTGTTGTGAACTGCGGTGGAGAGATTAGAATGTATACGGCAACTGCAGAGTCAGAGCGTTGTAGCTGGGGTGACGCATCTTCTCATTCTGACTGCGAAGAGGAGCCGTAGTGGCACGCCATATTTGTGCCGATGTGCGTTGGGTTCCGGCGTGTTGTTAAAAGTTGTATTGTATGAAGTGGAAGTTATCTGATGTGTCACTGAGAGGTAATTGTTGATGAGTATTGGTGGACTATGAAGGAGGCTCAGTCGGTAATACGCACATGCGGTTAGCAATGGCGGCTGCCGAACTCTACTATTTTAATTTTACGCATTGGTGCTGACTTCTCATCTATAAACCTATATGTTCAACCATCACTTTTGTACAACTATTTCCCATACTTAATTTTTGTATGTGTATTAATAATATGTATTCATTTGTACATGTCAACTACTAACCAGGTACCTGATTTTTTGCCTTGAGGTGATAATTTGACTGATGATGCCCTCAATGAAGGGCGAAACATGTCTCAAGTGGAATCAATAATAAATTCCTAATTTATAAAATTTATATGTATTGAATAGGTGATAAAACAAACCTTTTAGCATCCTACATTCAGTATCTTCAATACGGATAACAATGATTTTTATCATTTTGAAGATGTGTCCAATATAACCATAAAGAATACTTTCCTCAGCTTCCGCGCCCCACATGTCAAGCTGGGGATATTATAGTCTCTGAATGAATTTGATATAGGTCCTTAATGCAAACAGCCAAGTAACTGGCGAAGTGCTCAGAGATAAATAGGTAGTTATGTCCAACTTCGGCACAATTAGAGAAGATGTATGGTAGAATACTAGAGGAAAAGTTGTAGGTATTACTGACATTTATGTTCACTGTATCGATATTGTGGTCTCGTAAAGTTGTATACGCTGTCACCTTAGTGAAATACCTTGAAATGTCAGATATTCTAGCAGTTTGTCTTTCTGGGACAAATGTCCCTATCATCGATTTTTGTATTCCTCCCTGTTGTTGCAAGCACATTAGAAACCTGAAGGGAAATTGGGTGAGCTATCGCCAGTCAGTTTTCATTCAATCATTCAGTAGTTATCAAATCTGTCCAAAATTTAATCAGCCTATCAAATTATATAATATCAAATAGATTATCCTATCAAATGAATAAAAATAAATCCTTCCCGAAACAGCAACTGTTTCTCTATTTTAATAGTGAATTTTTGAGTTAAGGTTTCTTGTACTGATTGACATGTGTGTGTACCATCTGATGGCGGATTATGGGAGAGGAAGCGACTCGGTAGCCTAATCATGAGCTATTTAACAACGTATGGCAGAACTTTAACTATGTGAATCTCGGGAAGTTTTCCATGCTTTTAGTAAGCATGCGACTGTTAGCGTGTACACATTTCTGTAAAATTGATGTATGGCTTATTCTCTGGTGTTTGGTTTCCTTAATATAGAGAGGGTGACCAGGTAATACTAACCCCGTGGGTAAAATACACCTTCTGCGTTAAGGGTCTGTGATGTCATGCAATCGTAAATAATGTATTATTCTGCCCCGAAAACAGGCGTATTGTAAAATCGTTTTGATCTACGATCGAGGGCCGGAGCCCAGTCTAATGTTAAACTAGAAACCACGGTTCCTTCCGATTCTGATTACCTTTTGCTAAAACATTTACGAATTGGATATCACAGTTCGAGCCCTGGCCTACAAAAAAAGTTTTCCATTTGTAAAGACTAGCCCAATAATATCCCGAGACCTACGGGTCATCAGACTGTGACAGACGTGAGTCCTCTCCCCCAGACATGTAGTTAAATATCAGAGCTTTCGAGCTCCTCATTGTACATTTTTCGAGCGTTGAAACTCCATTTGTTAGTTCACGTTCAAAGAATTAGAAAGGAAAGAAAATACAGTTCCGAATCGGTAAATATTACCTGTACACCTCACGCTCTCTGCCCCGTGCAAGTAATTGCAATCAGTGTTCATTGAGAGATTATCACAGGACGAGTTCCCCGTACAATAGTCACTTACTTACTTACTGGTCGGCGCTACAGTCCTTGTAGGTCCTTGGCCTCCTTTATCACCTGCCTCCATTCATCTCGGTCCTCAGCATTTCTTCTCCAACGTTTAACTTCTAACTTTCTAAGGTCATCCTCAACATCATCAATCCATCTTTTCCTAGGTCTTCCTCTCCTCCTCCTTCCATCAAGTTTCCCTACAAACACCTTTTTTACGGTGCAGGTTTCTGCCATTCTCTGAACATGACCTCATTCTTCCCTGCTTTATTTTAGTAACAATATCTGGCTGGCCAAACAGTCCTTGTAACTCTACCTTTGTCCTCATTCTCCACCCATCCTGCTCTCTTACTGCACCGAATATCTTTCTCAATATCTTCCTTTCCCACCGTAACAGCCACTATTCTTCTTTGGAGGTCATCACCCAGCATTCTGTTCCATACACAACTATTGGTCTTAGTACTGTTGTGTATATTTTAATTTTTGTGTTCCTGCTGACATTTCTGGATTTGAACATATTTTGCAAGCCGTAAAAGCATCGGTTTCCACTTGTTATCCTCTCCTGTATTTCCACGGAGGTTTTATTGTCCTCTGTTATTATAGAGCCAAGATATTTGAAAGATGTGACTCTTTGATATTCCTTCTCATTTAATCTTACTGTGGTCCTTCCTCTTACACTCTCTGTATCTCCCATCTTCATATATTTTTATTTTGTTTATATTCACTTCTAGTTAGGTCCCATGCTTTCTCTTCTAATACTGAGTAACTCTCTTCAAGAGCTCTTTCATTTCTTGTAATTATTGCTACATCATCAGCATATGCTATCACTTGTACTAATCTGTTCAAAATGGTTCCCCCTGGGTTGATGGGCAATTGACGGATTACTTTTTCCAATGCTAGGTTAAAAATTAGTGTGGAAAGTACATCTCCCTGTCTTAGTCATCTCTCCACTAAAAACTCCTCTGACAGATCTTGCTCCACTCTCACCTTGCATACCGTTGTTTTCAAGGTCATTTTTGTTAATCTAATCAATTTCCTTGGGATTCTAATTTTTTTCATAATCTTGTAAATTTTACTCCTATATAGACTGTCATATGCCTGTTTAAAATCCACATACAGCTGATGTAGCTGTTTGTCATATTCATAAAATTTCTCTAGCACTTGTCGTAATATAAATATCTGATCCAGAGTAGAGCGATGTTTTCTAAAACCTGCTTGGTAATCCCCTAATATTCTTTCCATCAATAATTCCAATCTTAAGGCTAGTACCTTACCAAAAACCTTGTACGTTCCATCCAGCAAGGTGATCCCTCGATAATTTCCACATACTGCCTTATCTCCCTTTTTGTGTATTGGGTGAATTATACCCAATTTCCAATCCTTGGGTATTTCCTCCTTTGTCCAAACCTCCTTAATCAATTCATAAACAGCCTTTTCTATTCCCTCTCCCCCATATCTCAACAGCTCTGACTCCATTCCATCTTCACCTGGGGCTCTATTATTCTTTAATGCATTAATTGCAGCTTTGACCTCTTCTAAGTCTGGCTGTTTTACTGATTCCTCTTCCAAATCTCTTTCTTCCCCACCAACATTTATATTTTCCTCCTCTCTATCATCTTCATTATTTCCATTGAGTAACTCGTAAAAATACTCCTGCCATCTTCCAAGCACTTTGCTTTTATCCCCCAGAAGGTTTCCATCTTTATCCTTGAAGAAAACAGCTCTTGGTTGAAATCCTCTCTTAAGGTCTTTTGTTCTTTTATAGAACTTTCGTACCTCGTTTCTATCCTTCATTTAATCCAGTTCTTCGATTATCTTTCTTTCAAAAGCTCTTTTCTTATATCTACATATCTTATCTACTCTTCTCGTTTCTCTCTATACTCTTCTACTGTTTGTCTTGTTCTCCTTTGAAGCATTCTGTTCCTAGCATCATTCCTCTCTTGGATTAATGTTGAACATTCCTCATCAAACCATTCTGCTCTCTTTACCAATTTCTTCTTTCCCAGGGTACTATCTGCAACTTCACTGAGAGTTGTTTTCAGTATCTCCCATTTATCTTCCACTTCTCCTTTCTCCCATAATTCCCTTTTCATTTCCAAAGATTCAGCCATTTTCTTTTTGTATTTCTCTTGCAATTCCTCATTTTTTAGACCTTCAATATTGTGCTTTGCCTCTCTTGTTACTTTTTCCGTTCTTGCCAAATCTATTTTTTGTCTGTACTTGACTCTAACAAGATAGTGGTCTGTATCTGCATCAGCACCTCTGCAGCTTCTAACATCAATAATATCTGATGCATGTCGCCTGTCTATGATAACATGGTCTATTTGACTTCTTGTCACACCATCTGGTGAAATCCAGGTCTCCTTGCGAATGTTTTTCTTAGTATGCCAAGTACTTTTAATTATCATCTGCTTTCCACTCACAAAGTCAATCAATCTCAATCCGTTATCATTACTTACTTCATGCAGGCTTTCTTTCCCTACTAAATGTTTGTACACCTCTTCTCTTCCAATTTTTGCATTTAAATCTCCAAGGATAATTTTCACATCACGCCTTTGAACTTTATTAATTTCTTCCTCCAATTTAGTATAAAATGCATCTTTCTTCTCATCTTCTGCCTCCTCAGTAGGTGCGTACACACAAAACACAGTAACGTTGAAAAATTTTGCCCTAATTCTCACAGAGCACATCCTATTGTTGATTGGAGTAAAGTTGATCACGCTTTGCTTTACCGACTTATGTATGAGGAATCCTGTGCCATTACTGCCTGCTTTTTCTCCACCGTACATCAAGATATGTTGTCCAGACATCATCATCCCTTGCGCTATCTATCTCCGTTCCTATAGAGCTGCTATTTTCACCCCATACTTATCCATTTCATTCCTTAATTCTTTCAACTTGCCAGGTCCCTTCGATGTCTTAACATTCCACGTTGCTAATATAATATCCTTTTTCCTTCTCTTTAGCCGTTTTTCTCGCCGGTTCGTCACCAAATTTTCCAGTCCTGCTTTATTCATTCTTAAGGTATACGTAACAGTTGTTTTTTTACGAGGTAGGGGAGTCAACCCTACGCTCAACCCCCAACCTGGAGGACCAGGGTATCACTCTTAGTCTGGAGACTTGGGTGGCCCTACCAGGAGCAGATGCTCCCGCCGGCATAGCTCTAAGGATCATTTGACCACGCAAGCCTCCAATAAACACCCGGCAAAATATATTTTGCCTTCGCCAAGGTGGTGATACCTTCGGGAGGACAATAGTTACTTGGACTGTCGAATTGTCAGATAATTTAACATATTCCTTTAACAAAGTTCATTAAGCTCTCATGATGATAATTAAAAAGTAGTTTGGATCAAGTTCATGAATCTTTCCAGAATACATAAAACTGCACGGGGAAACAGACGATTACATTTCACAGGTAAATACTGCGCGCTGTTTGGTTAACTGACCATCAAAGTTTTCAAACTGGGCTGAAGATCTAAGGTTATGTGTTTGTTTGATTGAGGATGGATAGATGAAACCGAAATCAGTGTTCTGCCTTGAAGTACCAAATTTTCTGTCACAACCTCTTTAGAATGTCACTTCAGTCATAGTTAACTGTTGAACTCTGTACCTGTTCCAGGTTCTCTTGCCTCTGATGCTAGCAGTTTCACTGGCGAGCGCAAATCACTGTGCATCGTCTGTGGGCTCTAAGCTGGACGTGTCTGTGCATGGCCGCAAGAACGCCAGTGGACATTGGATGATAACGGTACCGTGTGTTCTCAATTGCAGAGTTGTGCTTCTGTGTTGGATGGATAATATTTTATGTTACAAATACACGTTTCTTATTGCTTTATATTCAAAATGTTTGCATGCGCCATTTTTATTTAAACCAATTTTCAAAGCACAGTAATACAGTTTGTGATAGGTACATGATTTCATAGTGCATCAAACCGCTGCCTTCGTGATATACAGGCCGTTCTGTAGCTCTGATGACGTCACGCGAAAAGGCGAACGCTTTACTGCGTCCGACCCGTGCAATGCAAGGACATAATATTTATGAAATATTCACAAATATTGATTTAATATAACAGGCAAGATCATTGCCGACTGTAATCGCATCACAACTCGTAAGTCAGGTCTATGTAACTTTATCTAAGTAGGTTTGAAGTGCGATTTACACGGTCGAAGCTTGGGAGTTCTTCTCTTCAGTTTACCAACAAATTATTATGCATTAATACAAATATGGAGACAATAAACGCACAAATGGTTCAGGGAGGACACGAAATGAGGAGTGAGGTAGCTTGATTATTTGATTATTTTTTATTCTACCATTAATCAGAGAGATCAGGGTTCGAATCCATGTGTTGCATGTACTCGAGATATTTTATTCTAAAACTGAACAGAGAGAACAGGGAACGAATTCATGACTACTTTTTTTCTGTTAAGGTGACTGTTGTGTTTAGGCCATAAATTTGATGTTATATTCGAGAAATAAGAAGAGAGAGGTAGTTTCCAGTTGTGTTTTATTCCGTGCAATCACCGTCTGCCTGCGTGTCAATTTCTATTTTTACCGCGCTCCTAACATATATTTAAAACCAAGCTAAGTTCCCTGTTCAGAACACGGGCGAATGTATGCTGACTATTCAAATCTTTACAAAAATACATGTATATCTGGAATGTATGAGTAATATAAGGTAGCAATAGACTGTATGTGTTGCTCTTGGTAGAGGGCACAGCACAATGCATTGCCGGTCCACTGTAACAGGGGAGGTCACGCGCCGGATGGAGACGTTAAGACTTGCACAAGATGGCGACTGGAAGGGGGCTCATATCACAAGATATGTAAGGATAGACCCCTCCAGGATCCAATCGGGAAGGGGATCTCAAGTATGGTGTTGAGAAGGGGCATCTCTCCAACCTGTGATGTTAGGTCTCTGTAAGGTGATGTCGGGAAAGGGCATGTCAAGAAGGTCAGCTAGCCTTAAAACTTGGGTCCTTTGAATTTAGATCCCTCTAAGAAGGTGTCGGGAAAGGCGTATGTCAAGAAGGGCAGTTAGCTTTAAAACAAGGATCCTCTGAGGTTAGGCCCTTCTAAGATGGTGTCGAGAAGAGTCACCAGGCTGTAAAACTAGGTTCTGTGTAGTTTCGCCCCCAGTCGTTCTCTATTCCTAAAATTCTGCGCCAGCACGTGGCTAAGTCCCGTCATGATAGCAGCTGTGAGGTTAGCGTCGTTCAAAATTCCGCGCCCAACACGAGTACGTGGTTAGGACTTATCAATCTGACAGCAGTTATGTTAGCCATGCACACTTATTCAAACTCCGCGCCAAACCAGTGCACGTGGTTATTACCTGTTACGATGACTGCAGTGAGGTTGGAATCGCCGACTCATTCAAAGTCCGCGCTAAAACAAGTGCACGAGTTAGGACCAGTTAAGATGTCAGTAGTGAGGTTAGCCATGAGCACTAATTCAAAAATTCCGCGTAAGAAAACAAAAGTGAAGTTAGTGTCTGTCAAGATGCACGAGCACGTGGCCTGGTTTGTAAACAATTGCACGTGGCCGTGACGTCATGGTCACATGAGTGTGACATCATGCGTTCAATGACCTTACCAGTGGTAAATGACATCGTGGGAAATTGCTGATGCAGCAGCCGTTGTTTTCGAACCCGCCTTGTCCTACTACTACTAATAATAATGGCCATACATGCAGCAGCTTTCTTGTTTTGTTTTTTCCTTGACACTTCTGGCACTACCCTTCAGTCCCTTTCTTCTTCACAAACATTTGTATCGGTTTTTGATTTGATTTTCCCAAATATTAATACGCCGACTTGCAAGATCTGTTAGTTTCTTATCACATTCACGGAAATTTCCGAGGAATAACTTCTTAATTATTACTTAAGTGTTAACTATTAAGTTGCATTGCTTCAAACATCTAAACATTATCTAGCAGCAATGATTTAATTTGAAATGTTAAATTGTAGGCATAAAATGCGGCCGGGCTGAGTGGCTCAGGCGGTTGAGCGCTGGCCTTGCGACTCTCATATTAGTGTGTACTTACTTGTATAGTTGTGTGGCAACTGCGAAACTCCATACACTTTTTAAAAATTTGCAACACATTATACTTCCGGCAAAAAGTGTTGTAAGATAACAATTGAATAAGAAATTCCACGGGAAGCGTTACGTCCCTTGAGTTGATATTACTCAGCACGTGAAAATGCCATACCTAGCCTAAACTATGCGGTCTCAAGTAGAGGAGCAAGGACAGTTCAACACCCGGAAATGAGTCAGCACCCGACGTGCAGTAGTGTAGCAATGCAGGTTCCAATGCAAGGTCATTGAACCCCAGTATAGTAGGTAAGTAATGTCGATTTGCGCACTTTGCATAAGAGAGCGAATCTAACCTTACAGTCGCTATGTTGAGGGGCCTAACCATACTTTAACGCCTAGCTGCCCTTCCAGACGCCTATGAGAGGGACCCTAACCTTACAGCTACCCTTAGTTTTACGTCAAGATGCCCTTCCGACGCCAATTGAACAATATGGCGCCTATACACATCACCTAATGAGACGGGAAGATGGCAGCTGTCCTTATGAGACGGCCTAGGGTTATGTGCGAAAGATGGCGGTTATACATAGTTGGCTTAAGCGCGCTTGCGCAAGGTGGCGGCTATACAGAAGCTCTTACAGAGAAAGCTAGCTGAGAAGCCTACTGCTCACGATTGCGGATGTACAGAAGGTCTTATGAGACGGCCTAGCGGCGATTGCAAAAGATGCCGGCTATACAAAGGCTCTTAAGCCGAAAGATGACGGCCATGGGCGAATGCACAAGATGGGGGCTATACAGGGGCTATTATGGAGAAAGATTACGGCTATGGGCGATTGCGCAGGATGGCGCCTATACATAGGCTCGTCCATGCATGGGCAGCTATAAGAACGCCTAGTGCCATGGGAAATACATTGGTTACATTTAAACTCCTAGCAGTCGAACGAATTATCGGAGAAACATGTAACTTGAAATTATGTTTGGGAATACATTAACTGAATCTGTTGGCATGGCTTATAAAAGCTTGTAGCTTATGCAGGAGCGATAAAGCCGAACAAATCGTGCTACACACATGATAGGGAGTGGAACTCAGGGGTCACATCTCATTAGATGGGTAAAAGGGTAAGACGACTCTTCCTCCTCCTCCTCCTCCTCCCCTTTCCTACAGATAAAGGGCTAAATGGCTAATGGCCTAAAGGGCTAATGGGCTAAAGCGATAAAGACATCTTATTAGAATTTCAAAAGTGTACAAGAACACCTTCTCCTCGTAGGCATAAAGGTCTCAATTTCTAATGGGCTAAAAGTCTAAAGGGCTAAAGGGTAATGGGCTAAAGGGCTAATGGATTAAAGGGCAAACGGGAAAATGTTCTAAAGAGCAAAATTGCTTACATTTTTATAGTGTTTGGGGAGCCTCTCTTCTCTTTATTAGGTCTTGAGTCCGGCTCTACATCTATAGCGGAGTTAAGAGGAGAATGATGGAAAAGAGTCTGTACCAATACAGGTAATCGTTCTACTATATGCTACAGAAGGATGACTTAGATGAGAGTGAAGGTGAGGGATAGGAATGTAGGAAGGTGTTTAGGCTGTTGTGCTGAGGAGAGAGAGCTTGCAGGAAAGGTCTTCACTTTGAAGAGCTATTACTCAATAATAACTGCACGGCGTAATTCTTGTTGTATTTCAAAAATATTTTTATACTCTGAGTAACCAGCATCTTGATTGGCTATTAGAAGTTACAAACGTTTTACGACTACGTTAGGGTCCTTACGGTATCTTACGTCTGCAAGGTGGTAAGATAGGATTGTTGTTATTTTTGAGCCTATATGCAGACATTTGATGTGTAGGGACTTGCTTTAACGTAATACGTGCTTCAGCAGTAGCGCTTCCAGGTACAAAATGAACTTGTTTCGATAGCAATGAAGCGCTGAAATTTTCTTCCACTCTATGTTGCATCTCTTTTTTGAGATGTTTGCACTGCAACAGAACGTGAAATAGACTTAGGAAATGAAGTAAAATCATGAAGCTCTAATGGCAATGAAATATTGAGATCTTCCCTTTCTTCTTCTCCTTTTCCTTTTATTATCACTATTATTATCCTTATTTTCATAACTATGACATTGCCTAGCTTTATTTCGGAATTTGTGCTTAGTAACAGAACTTGTAGCAGGCCTAGACAGCAACGGAGAATTAAAAATCTCACGCAGAGGTGTACTTTTTAAAAATTAATCAAGGTTTTCTTGACTACGATTGAACTCTTTATATTTTCTTCTCGGTGAATCTACATTACACGCGGCTTCGTGACGTTAAGCGTTCTATGCGTTCTTGAACTCTCTCCTACAATATTTACATTGGAAAATTGTCCTACGTGATATCTCATGACGTTTCTTGTGATAATCTCGGGAAATATTTTCCCACACACTTTGCAAATACAGCTAGAAGTAGGTTTTTCAACGAAGGACTTTATTTTTTGCTAACAGATTCTTCTTTGAAAGATACAAGTTAAATCTACTAGACACTTGTTACTCTATACTTCGATAATGCGAACAGCTTAACGATTACCAGTAAACTAACACAAAATCGTATAACCAAGGTAGTAACAGTGAGGTTTAGCCCCGTCAAGATGGCAGCAGTGGAGTTAGCGATGTTCTGTTGTTTAAAGTTCGGTGCCGACGTTGTTAAATATGGCAGCTGTTATCTTGACAGGTGTCAAAAACCCACGTGGATTTTATACTCCGCTCCACGACGTGCATAAGGTGGCAGCAATTAGGTTTAGCGCTATAAGGAGGGCAGCAGTGAGGTTTGCGATGCTATATGGTCCTTAAGAGTAAAGTTTGGGTCCGTTAAGATGACAGCTCTTACCTTGGCAGTTGTTACAAAAGCACGCGGCCAACACGTGAGTTTGTTTACTTACAGGAGCACGTGGTCGCGACGTCACGGTCACGTGGTATGCTGTGCCAGCACCCAAAGTTCATAATCCAAGCGGATGTGGTTAGAACTTGTCAGAAATCAGGTAGATTTTAAATTTCGTACGTCTTCGTCGTTAAGATGACAGCTGTCATCTTAGCATGTCCTATCTATGAGCACTACAAGCGCTACAAGTTCTGTTACTAAGCACACATTTCGAGATAAAGAGAGGCGAGTTCATGATTATGGAAATAAGGATAATGATGCTGATAATAAAGGAAAATAATAAGAAGAACAAGGAAAAGAAGAACTCAGTGTTTCATTACCATTAGACCGTATGGTTTTACTTCATTTTCTAAGTGTATTACACGTTCTGTCGCCGTGCAAATATCCCAAAAAGATGTCTGTCTGTTAGGTCACCAGCCCAGAGGCTGGTTGGATCCTCAAATAGCACCACCAAAGGTTATGCATTTATAAAGAAACCCCAAAAGCCAATGACAGCAACAAAATGAGGAGTACTAGGCAAGATGAGATAATTTGCCATTGCTTTCCTCACTGGGTCAGAAAGTACTATTGCAGCACTAAGATGCACCAGTCGTACACTGAATGTCATTAGTCAGCACTACCCATACCCCAGCAGCTTCCATATTGTCACAGCCATGGATGTTGACTGGGACTTCGTAGGAAGCTACACTCTACTCTGGCCTGTGGCAAGAGATGGATGCAAAAGTACTGTATCCATCCAGAAATGACAGCAGGCTACCGTAAAAGATATGCAAGATAAAATAGAAAAAAATTTCAACGCTTCATTACTATCGAAAGAAGTTAATCTTGTACCCGGAAACGCTACTGCTGAAGCACGTATTACATTAAAACAAGTCACTATACATCAAATGTGTGCATATAGGCACAAAGTTAACAACAATCGTATGTTAGCCCATGTAAGGACCCCAACCAACTCGTAAAATATTTGCAACTCCCAAGAGCCTATAAAGATGCTGACCTTGCATTGGAACCTGCATTGGTACACTACTAGACCTCGGGTGCTGACTCATTTCCCGGAGGTGAACAGTCTTTGCTTCTCTACTGTCTCATTATCTACGTAAATTCTGTTATGATAAGTTTGAAGAAGAAACATTCAATATACTTAAATTAATGTTAAGTTATGCCTTTCAACAGTCACAATTATCCACAGAATCCTCCCAATCCTTATGAATTACAATCGCAAATACAACTTGTAACATTCGCTTAGCTCACCTACATTGATCAGCTGATGGGTTTGGCGCGCTTTCTGCAGTACGGCCTGTATATAACGAAGGCGGTGATCAGACCCAAACCACTAACCACTAACGGCTTTAGGGAGAGACAAGGAATAGCAGTGAAGTACCTCATAGCAGAAGTAATTATTACATGTGTAGTGTTATGGCTGGGACTTAGGCAAGCTATTTAAATTACATCTGCGTTTTTTCTAATCGGCTTGCCCCAAGAAATGCAGTCTGCTTGTTCGCGACATGGTCACCGGATACGCTAGGACTTAGTAGTTAGCTGAATTTATACTTCACGGACTCTAGTCTAAGGAGGCTGTGGGTTTGACCATTGATTTCAGTTAAGCAATCTCCGTATTGATTGTGCTTCTTTTGGTTCGCCGACAGTTTGCGAAGTTTGTTAGTGTGTTTTACATATGTGATTGTGTTGTCCTCCGTGGCTGAGTTTTTATGACAATGTTTCCAATAAATGTTCATCTGTGAACAAGACGACAGCCATCTAGTACTAGTTTCTTGTTGTCGTTGATTGTAAAATTTCTCCTCGAAAGGTATACTGTGTTATAGGTGTCCTTTACACCAACTAAGGAACGGTAGCCATGTTTTGTTGGAATGCAAGCATCGTATATTTCCAGTATGATATTCAACGTTTAAGTTACTTGTTGTTTGTTATTGTGTGAGTCAGACAGAAGATAACGAACAATTGTCTGTCATCTATGTAAGAAGTCAGGTGACGCTTGATCCAATGTATTACTTTATTTGTGGGGTACGTCATTCGAGGATTCACGGATTTGGTGGTGGCATCTCTGATGTGGAAGTTCAGGATCTTACTCGCACTGCTGATACGCGGATGTGCTGATCGTGCGAATTACTAAGAAATTCGGAACCGGGCGAGTTGGCCGTGCGCGTAGAGGCGCGCGGCTGTGAGCTTGCATCCGGGAGATAGTAGGTTCGAATCCCACTATCGGCAGCCCTGAAGATGGTTTTCCGTGGTTTCCCATTTTCACACCAGGCAAATGCTGGGGCTGTACCTTAATTAAGGCCACGGCCGCTTCCTTCCAACTCCTAGGCCTTTCCTTTCCCATCGTCGCCATAAGACCTATCTGTGTCGGTGCGACGTAAAGCTCCTAGCAAAAAAAAAAAAAAGAAATTCGGAAACTTCTGCCCTAGTTGGCGCTTAGTTAATAAATGTGTCCCCTCTGCGATAAATTTGTTAAAAGTTACCAGAGGGCTTCGTATTCATTGGTTCCCAAATCATCTCGATAAGCCTATTAAAGGAGATGGTACGATAACGACATCACGAGATTCTTTTTATGAGAAACTGACTTCGTGTAAGAAAAATATACATATGTTGCGCCGTATTCCCAAAGGTGCTGAGTACTTCGTTTATGTCACCTAATAGAGCGTTGCATTTCAGAGATACTGAAGACGGCTGGAGGGGTCTACTGCTTTTCGCTTATGTTGCTCTTCGCGTCCCTGATAAATCCCCAAATATAAAGCCATCTCTTGTAACCAGTATTAAGCATAACTTATAGGAATTTAAATTATCATCTCATAAAGTGATACTACTAATCAAAAATACATATTGTAGAATTTTTTATTGATCGTGTCTACTCTAGTTCATTTTTGGAAGGTGTGGGCTGCGGGTTAGAATCACCCACGGTAATCTCTGTCTGTTGTAAAAGGCGACTAACAGGGGACCGCGTGGCCCCCTCAATGTCGTCAACAGCCTCTTCCTCGGTTGGGTGAACGAATTAATATCACGGCACTCTCTTGTCCTTTGGGTGAGAAATTGCCCCTAAAGGAGGATGAACCTATACATACTGGTCAGCGGTATAGAATGGAGAAGGCAACAGGAGACAACTCAATTAAGGATTCTAATGATATCTTAAGTAGAATGCAACCATGGGAGCTGACATTAATATTTGCAGTACCTACCATGTCGGCGACCGATTAATGTAGGTAAAAATTAATAATGCACCTGAGGACTTGGTATTAATTCAGACATATTTCCCAACATCGGCTCATGATTTGGAAGAAGTGGAGACTGTGTATGAAGATACTGTAGACCTATTAAAACTAACTAAAAAAAAGATATTGTCACTATAATGTGGGATTTTAATGAAATAGTGGGATCCCGTACAGGCAACAAGACAGTAGGAAATTTTGGTCTGGATGAAACTTTGGTAGATTCCTGCAGTCAAAATTATATGGTTATTACAAACACATTATTTGAAGTTCCTCTTAGAAGAAGGTATGCGTGGGAGTCGCCTGACAAAACACGATTTCAGTTAAAGGATTAAAAGTCAGATTAGAACAAAACGCGGTGGAGAAAAAGAGAAGTGGACCAGAAGTTTTGCTGAAGGGATAGAAGAATGTATAAGAAAGAGAAAACAGGATTAAAGTCCTCTTCACAACAAAAATAGAACTAAATCTGCAGTAGTAAAAATTAAAGAAGGAATATTACTGGTAGACAATGTGCTCGCTGGAAACAATACATGGATGATAAGGACTTCAAGAATGAAAATAATCTGATTGAAGACATCAATGAGTGTGGAAGGGAAATGCAATGTCCTCCAATCATGAGACATGAATTTTAACATGCCATTCGGAGTTTGAAAGAAGGAATACAATCGGCGTTGATGATATCCCAGCAGAATTGCGGAAATATTTAGCTATCAATATAAAGACCAATTATCCAAAGTAATAAATGAATGCTACGAAAGATGAATCGTGGCAGAAGATTTCACACAAAGCAGAACCATTACCACACAGAAAATAGGAAGGGCAGGTGACCGCAGCAATTTTAGAACACCATGGCTAAATGGTTAGCGTGCTGGCCTTTGGTCACAGTGGCCCCGGGATCGATTCCCGGCGGTGTCGGCAATTTTAACCATCATTGGTTAATTTCCCTGACACGGGGCCTGGGTGAATGTGTTGTCTTCATCATCATTTCCTCCTCATCACGACGCTCAGCTCGCCTACGGGCGTCATATCAAAAGACTTGCACCTGGCGAGCCGAACCCTCCCGGCACTAAAAGCCACACGCCACTTTCTATATTAACACATGGCTCCAAGATACACATTAACATAGTCAAGAACAGGATAAACAGGGGATAAGTATGTTGGAGAAGACCAATTTGGATTTAGAGAAGGCAGAGGAACAAGAGAATCAGAAGGTTGGAAGTGAATAGAACAACTTACCTTACCTTCATTGACTTAGAAAATGCTTTAGATAATGTGAAATGGGAACTACTGTTTAGAACTATGAGGAAAATAGGACTGCACTGAAAGGATATCAACTGTGTCTGAACCAAAGCACAAAAATAATCATCAAGCAGGTAGAAGAAAAGGCCAGTATTAGAAAAGGAGTTAGACAAGTTTGTCCCCTATCAAAGTATTTATTTAATACTAGCTGATGTACCCGTGCTTCGCTACGGAATACATCATTCTAGGTTAAGTAGTGTACACGTTGTGAGCAAGATTGTATTAAATTGCATAGCTCTTAACGTTACCCTAGAAACGCGACGGGGAAGTCACCAAACGTCTTCTCAAATGAAGACTGGGTTAGGGAACTTTTATTGTAATGTTAGTCCCGCTTACCTACCGTCAGTCACAATCACGTTGGGAGTTTTCTTTATAATGGCAGACACACACTTCTACCTGCCTTTCTACATCCTCAGAAAGATTGTCTTAGTGGTTTTTCCCAACTGAAATAAACATACGTCATTACAATGATGTCGGTAGGAATGGCGCGATTTAAAGCAATGCTATTATATGAAAGGCCCGATACATTTTCTGACCTTTAAAGAACACTACTACGCTACTGATCTAACAGTCCAAAGTTCCAGAGCTGAAATGGCCAAGCCGCAGACAGCCGTGGTCCGTGAACACTCTTGGTTTTCCCGTCGGGTGCGAAGGGGGAGGAGGGGAGTTGAATAGCGGGAGAGTCTCAGGACAAAAAATATTCCCTTTTACTAATCTGTTTCCTACGAGTACTCGATGAGTCGGAAAATGTCAATTCACTACACTAGCGGTGGAAAAATCTATCTGAATTGGAGGCAAAATTTCTCCTCCAAGCCAGAGGAGAAACCCCCTCTTCACTGCTAATTTGGAATAAAGTGAATGTGGAATCTAATAAAAGTGAAGAGGGAGAACCTTTTCTTCAGAGACGGCTCTTTTCATGGTTGGAGTTATTTAGTGAAATGTGGTGCCATAACTTGGAATAGGGCTAAAATTGTAATTCTAGTCCAGGTCATACTGCTGCTACTACTATTACTACTAATTTTACTACTACTACTACTACTACCACTACTACTACTACCAAGTGAGCCTCTGCCTTAGGCCTAAGTGTGCAACTGCTTATTCAAAAGAGCGCGTCATAGTAGGGATCGAACAGGTGGAATACTGTGACGAACCAGTGTGTTACGTACCAGCAGTATCAGGAAATGTATGAACCAGAGGAATGGAATGCTAAAGAAGAAAGATTTCGAACTCCCCAGCTATTTCCCGCCAGTATTCAGTCAGTCTGTTATACTCGGTACGCAGTTCTAATCCCATCTCTCGGAGTTGAGTGGCAGCATAAGAGAGAGAGAACATCACAACAAACAATGGTCAATGTAATGATATTGCTGATCAATGTTATGCGCTTTCGACATTTTAGGCCTTCCCACTCTTATCACAGTCTGTACGGTAAAACTGAATGAAACATAAAATGATCGGAAATTGTATTCTCTATAACATTTGTTACGTAGTATTTTTCGATAGGACCAGTAACATGGGTAGTTAAAAATTAAATTTTACGCAACTTCCCTACAATACAATTTCATACAGCTTAGCTTGTAGTTTCTTATTCCCCAACTCTATATACCGATTTTCATTAAATTCTGTTAACCCAACTTCTGGTGGCCCTGCGTTGATATTGACTCAGTAACAAAAACACAAATCTATACTTAATATTATAAAGAGGAAAAATTTGTTTGTTTGTAACGAATAGGTTCAAAAACTACTGAACCGATTTTAAAAATTACTTCACCAATAGAAAGCTACATTGCAAGTGAGTAACATGGGCTGTATTTTCTTTTCAAAACAATTAGAGGTGGGGGCACAAGTGGGGAAATATAAAAATAATAGGCTAATATAGGCAAAATATCGAATTTGTCGTATAAGGACGAGACAAAGCTCAATTTAATCCTCTTGTCACAAAGAACAAAACTCGGTGAGCCCTACGGGTCCGAAAACTATGTTTTAAGGCCCTAAAACTAACCGTTACGGAGATATTGCCACCACACAACCCCTGCTCTAGGAATCGGATAAAGTAATGAACTGCCATAACCATGGCAACGTCAGCTCCAGGATTCTACAGCAGCGAAATTATTTTCAATAAATCACGAAAACTTAACATGTTACAGACATGAAAATTGATATTTGGAATCCCCTTCAAAAATAAAATAAAACAAATATTCTTTTTCAGAAAATCCACTTAAGTGGGTGAAAAGAATAAAAAAGCGGGTGATTTTTTAAAAATGAGTGTCTTCTTCTTCTATCGCTTTACCCACACCTGTGAGGTTGCGGGTGCGAACTGTGTTGCAAATGAGGATTTGACCCTGTTTTACGGCTGGATGCCCTTCCTGACGTCAACCGTATGTGTAGGTTTGTAATCTATACTTCTGTTCTAATATTATAAAGAGGAAAAAGATGTATATTTGTTTGTAACGGGTACACTCAAAAACCACTGAACCGATTTTAAAAATTACTTCACCTATAGAAAGCTACATTGCCAATGAATGTCATGGGCTGTATTTTATCTTCAAAACAATTCTAGGGGGTCGACGTGGGGAGATATAAAAATATTAAAATAATAGGCTAACATAGGCGAAATCTAATTTCTCGTGCAAGGACGAGACAAAGCTCATTTTACGCCCCTTGACGCAAAGAACAAAACTTGGTGAGCCCTACGGGTCCGAAAACCATGTTTTAAGGCCCTAAAACTAACCGTTATGGAGATATTGGAACCACACTGCCCCTGCTCCAGGAATCGGATAAAGTAATGAACTGCCGTAACCATGGCAACGTCAGCTCCAGGATTCTACAGCAGCTAGATTATGCATGTACGTTTGGGCATGGCTGCCAACCAAAATTGATACACATATGACTTACTATCTGGAAAAAGTAAACTGTTGTGTAAGACGCTCGTAGCATTCCTTTGGGCGGGGATGGAAAGGGAGTGAGGTATAAAAATCATAGCCCCGGAGATCTCCTTAGTACAGCGACCAGCGGTTGCCGACGGGCCTCCGTTTTTACGTACTGCCTTAGGTTTCAGCATTTTGGGGAGTCTGTTACCTATAGTTTAAACTATCAAATCGTGGAGTAGTAGGATCACTGTTGTTATTAGTGCCGATATTTTGGTCCACTTACACGATCATTGTAAGCATAAAATCCTATATACTGTACACAATAATATTGTTATGATGGTGTGCTCATGACTTGAAAAAATTCTCTACATTTATACTCAGATTCGTTATATGATGTGCGACATGAGCGTCAAGCCTTGAGAATTATAATTTTCTATAATTATAATAGTTTCCTTTATGCATCGCGTATTCCCTTGATAATTTGCAATAGTTACGAAATGTCGGATCAAACACATACATTCAATAATATTTATATTTGTGTTACTATGAAGCGGAAGTATACTTACACTAAACCTGCAGCTTTATGAAGGGAGCAGGTATATCTAGGTGGGAATGAAGGAAAAACATGGTATCAAAAAATCTTAGGTCGACGCTAATTAGGAACTAATATTTAGAGGCACCCATGAAGAAAAGAAGAAGAAGATACACAATAATTCCAAACATGACAAATAATTCCTACGTACATAAGTAAACACACCAGTGATATACATATCTAATGAAGTCAGACACACCGATAGTATGAGTAACTAAAGCCAGTTTCTGATAACCCGTACGAGGAACGGGTACTTCTGCTAGTTCATGATTATTTCTGTTATCATAGCCGGTACCGTAAAACTGTATAAGACATAAATGATCGGAAATGACATATCACACAGCCTGGAGTCATAAGAAATAGACCATCCAGACGATATGTACTGCTAAACCGCCTGGAGCCTTAAGAAATAGTATAGCCATGTCATATCTACTAATACACAGCCTGGAGCTGTAAGAAGTAGTCCAGCCCGATCATATCTACTGCTACACTGCCTGGAGCTGTAAGAAGTAGTCCAGCCATGTCATATCTACTGCTACACTGCCTGGAGCTGTAAGAAGTAGTCCAGCCCGATCATATCTACTGCTACACTGCCTGGAGCTGTAAGAAGTAGTCCAGCCATGTCATATCTCCTTCTGCACTGCCTGGATCTGTAAGAAGTAGTCCAGCCATGTCATATCTACTGCTACACTGCCTGGAGCTGTAAGAAGTAGTCCAGCCATGTCATATCTCCTTCTACACTGCCTGGAGCCTTAAGAAGTAGTCCAGCCATGTCATATCTCCTTCTACACTGCCTGGATCTGTAAGAAGTAGTCCAGCCCGATCATATCTACTGCTACACTGCCTGAAGCTGTAAGAAGTAGTCCAGCCATGTCATATCTCCTTCTACACTGCCTGGATCTGTAAGAAGTAGTCCAGCCCGATCATATCTACTGCTACACTGCCTGAAGCTGTAAGAAGTAGTCCAGCCCGATCATATCTACTGCTACACTGCCTGGAGCTGTAAGAAGTAGTCCAGCCATGTCATATCTCCTTCTGCACTGCCTGGATCTGTAAGAAGTAGTCCAGCCATGTCATATCTACTGCTACACTGCCTGGAGCTGTAAGAAGTAGTCCAGCCATGTCATATCTCCTTCTACACTGCCTGGAGCCTTAAGAAGTAGTCCAGCCATGTCATATCTCCTTCTACACTGCCTGGATCTGTAAGAAGTAGTCCAGCCCGATCATATCTACTGCTACACTGCCTGAAGCTGTAAGAAGTAGTCCAGCCATGTCATATCTCCTTCTACACTGCCTGGATCTGTAAGAAGTAGTCCAGCCCGATCATATCTACTGCTACACTGCCTGAAGCTGTAAGAAGTAGTCCAGCCCGATCATATCTACTGCTACACTGCCTGGAGCTGTAAGAAGTAGTCCAGCCATGTCATATCTCCTTCTGCACTGCCTGGATCTGTAAGAAGTAGTCCAGCCAGGTCATATCTACTGCTACACTGCCTGGAGCTGTAAGAAGTAGTCCAGCCATGTCATATCTCCTTCTACACTGCCTGGAGCCTTAAGAAGTAGTCCAGCCATGTCACATCTACTGCTACACCGCCTGGAGCCTTAAGAAGTAGTCCAGCCATGTCATATCTATTGATACACCGCCTGGAGCCTTAAGAAGTAGTCCAGCCAGGTCACATCTACTGCTACACCGCCTGGAGCCTTAAGAAGTAGTCCAGCCATGTCACATCTACTGCTACACCGCCTGGAGCCTTAAGAAGTAGTCCAGCCAGGTCACATCTGCTGCTACACCGCCTGGAGCCTTAAGAAGTAGTCCAGCCATGTCACATCTACTGCTACACAGCCTGGAGCCTTAAGAAGTAGTCCAGCCATGTCACATCTACTGCTACACTGCCTGGAGCCTTAAGAAGTAGTCCAGCCATGTCACATCTACTGCTACACCGCCTGGAGCCTTAAGAAGTAGTCCAGCCAGGTCACATCTACTGCACTGCCTACAAGTGTAAGAAGTAGTCCAGCCATGTCATATCTATTGATACACCGCCTGGAGTCTTAAGAAGTAGTCCAGCCAGGTCACATCTACTGCTACACCGCCTGGAGTCTTAAGAAGTAGTCCAGCCAGGTCACATCTGCTGCACTACCTACAACTGTAAGAAGTAGTCCAGCCATGTCATATCTATTGATACACCGCCTGGAGTCTTAAGAAGTAGTCCAACCAGGTCACATCTACTGCTACACCGCCTGGAGCCTTAAGAAGTAGTCCAGCCAGGTCACATCTACTGCTATACCGCCTGGAGTCTTAAGAAGTAGTTCAGCCAGGTCACATCTACTGCTACACTGCCTGGAGCCTTAAGAAGTAGTCCAGCCATGTCATATCTACTGCTTCACCGCCTGGAGTCTTAAGAAGTATTCCAGCCAGGTCACATCTACTGCTACACTGCCTGGAGTCTTAAGAAGTAGTCCAGCCAGGTCACATCTACTGCTACACCGCCTGGAGCCTTAAGAAGCAGTCCACCCATGTCATATCTATTGATACACCGCCTGGAGCCTTAAGAAGTAGTCCCATATCTACTGCTACAAAGCCTGGAGCATTAAGAATTAGCCCAGATAGGTCATATCTACTGCGACAAAGCCTGGAGCATTAAGAAGTAGTCCAGCCAGGCGATATCTACTGTTATACTTCCTGGATCTGTAAGAAGTAGTCCAGCCATGTCATATCTATTGCTACCATGCCACGAGCCTTAATAAGTAGTCCAGCTAGGTCATATCTACTGCTACACTGCCTGGAGCTGTAAGAAGTAGTCCAGCCAGGTCATATCTATTGCTACCACGCCACGAGCCTTAATAAGTAGTCCAGCTGGGTCACATCTACTGCTACACTGCCTGGAGCTGTAAGAAGTAGTCCAGCCAGGTCATATCTATTCCTACCACGCCACGAGCCTTAATAAGTAGTCCAGCTAGGTCACATCTATTGCTACACTGCCTAGAACTGTAAGAAGTAGTCCAGCCAGGTCATATCTATTGCTACCACGCCACGAGCCTTAATGAGTAGTCCAGCCATGTCATATCTACTGCAACACCGCCTGCAGCCTGAAGAAGTAGTCCCATATCTACTGCTACAAAGCCTGGAGCATTAACAAGTAGTTGAACCAGGCGATATCTACTGCTACACTGCCTGGAGCTGTAATAAGTAGTCCATCCAGGCGATATCTACGGCTACACTGCCTAGAGCTATAAGAAATAGTCCAGCCAGGTCACATCTACTGCTACGCTGCTTGGAGCTATAAGAAATAGTCCAGCCATGCGATATCTTCTGCTACACTCCCTAGATCTGTAAGAAGTAGCCCAGCCAGGTCATATCTACTGCTACGCTGCTTTTAGCTATAAGAAATAGTCCAACCAGGCGATATCTACTGCTACACTGCCTAGAGCTGTAAGAAGTAGCCCAGCCAGGTCATATCTACGGCTACGCTGCTTGGAGCCATAGGAAATAGACCATCCAGACGATATCTACTGCTACACTCCCTAGATGTGTAAGAAGTAGCCCAGCCAGGTCATATCTACTGCTACGCTGCTTGGAGCTATAAGAAATAGTCCAGCCAGGTCACATCTACTGCTACGCTGCTTGGAGCAATAAGAAATAGTCCAGCCAGGTCATATCTACGGCTACACTCCCTAGATGTGTAAGAAGTAGCCCAGCCAGGTCATATCTACGGCTACGCTGCTTTTAGCTATAAGAAATAGTCCAACCAGGCGATATCTACTGCTACACTGCCTAGAGCTGTAAGAAGTAGCCCAGCCAGGTCACATCTACTGCTACGCTGCTTGGAGCTATAAGAAATAGTCCAGCCAGGTCATATCTACGGCTACACTCCCTAGATCTGTAAGAAGTAGCCCAGCCAGGTCATATCTACTGCTACGCTGCTTTTAGCTATAAGAAATAGTCCAACCAGGCGATATCTACTGCTACACTGCCTAGAGCTGTAAGAAGTAGCCCAGCCAGGTCATATCTACGGCTACGCTGCTTGGAGCTATAGGAAATAGGCCATCCAGACGATATCTACTGCTACACTGTCTGGAATCATAACTAGTATTCCCTGTTATCTGTGATTGGTTATTCATTTCCTCCACTTCCACCACATTGGTATTACCTGTGGTAAGCGGATGTCGAAGGCTTGGAGTACGTCGTCATTCTTCTTGGTGGGCTTAAATATTTCACAGCTACGCAGAGCAATCGAACACCAAATGCTCTTTAATATTTAAAAGTCAATTCTCGACATAGTTACGAGTTACCTCGCATCATTTGTCAATGAAGCTGGACATGAGACATCAGAAGCGTCGTTTAGTAAACAGATGGCTTGTTAGACATGTTGTGCAATTTTACAGCAGGAGAATAATATCCAGTAAAGCCGAAAATTCGTGCTTTATAAAATCAGTTTTAAACACACGAACAATATACTAAATAAAATTGACCTGCGATTTTCAGAGTAATATCTAAGAATAAGGAACAAACAGCATATCTGGGAGTACATTATTGTCTATCCGTAAGTTGCGACTCCAGTTTCCACTCTACGCTACGGCGAAACTTCCAATAAAACACCGATCATCGTTGTGTGATGTGATAGTTGTGCTTCAGCCTCCGTAGTGACGTGCAAGAAAATTATCACGAGTGTGATGAGGCAGGATTGTTTCAAATGCGTGCTCCATATTCACCTTGGAATTACAGTGGATTTTCAAATAAATGAATGCTGTAATTTTCTATATCTATGGTTTGTTGTCTTCGTTACAGGTTGATACGCGGCGATTGACATCGACGGAGAACCAATGGGAATTAGCTGTGAATGTCCGCCAAGAAAGAAGGTCATGTGATAGCAGTGAAATTGAGCAGCTTGTTTCGGTAACTACTGTACATCCACCAGTTCACGGTAAGACCTACGTTTGTAGTTTCTGATCATTGTAATGAAACTCTCATACACACTCGATATTCGTTAACTCAAAGCAGTAGGACCCCAGTGTGTGTGGGCGGTAACTCCGCTGTGTCCACTGGCTATCAGCTAGGGGGCGTGCTTGTGTTAGTCTCCTAGCTGTTTGGTATTGTAGACCGGACAACGCGTTCTGATATTTCGGAGAGGGTTGGAATTAATTACAGGGAACCAAGAATAATAGAAACTGTAGTGGTCAGAATAATGGAAGCAACAATCCGCCAGCGAGCGAGGCAGGTGTGTAGTCTGCCTCTCCTACAGTGTAATGTGTACATCGAGAAGGCAAGTAGTGATTGTTCTGGAGGAAATGAAAGAAATCGTAAACAAGGGCAGTGCAATGTAGTACATAAAGTCTAGTGAAGCAGGTGATATTGGACTAGGAATTGTACTGATTAAGGAGGTAGAGGAATTTCGGAAACTAGGAAGTAGCATAACCAATGACAGGAGAAGCTAGCAGGACATATATCGAAGGATAGGATTTGCTAAGGGAAGCCTTCTTGCAAACGAAACCTTCTTGACACAGGTGTAGAATGTATTGGAAGTGGAAAGTGTTTGTAGTGGGTTTTATTTGTAAACATTTTTAAGTAGTACTTACTGTATGATCTGGTGTGTTATTTCTATTCCATGTAACTACCTAACCTGTACAGTGTAATCGTTTTTCAATATGTAACCGGCACTTCAGCGGCTACACCGAACACAGTTAAAGGGAGGAAATTAAGTGCATTTACAGGGTACCTAAAACACTACACACACAATAAATCATCTGATGAACTACGCAGAACTCCGCCGATAACAACACTGGGGAAACTTGATGATAATAAACCAGGAAAGAGGAAAGGAAACTGGGAAACCTTACCGAGGGCCATGGAGGTGCGAAGGTTGCAGTTTTCCGGAAAGCCAACAGTGACCTCTTGTTTTCAAATTATTATTTACGAAATCGGCAATACAAATTAACTTCCGAAACAAATTCGCCAGTATACCAAATCTAGACACACGATATACAATTTCTTTGACAAATATAGTTTTAGATGTTCCTAGACAAGAGCTTTGCCTGAAGTTCAAATACATCTCAGTACAAAACAAATTCCACGAATACAATATCAATATCTTCTATTAGTCCATAACTTGGCTAAGAACGACGCTTTGAATGTTGTCTTACAAGGAAGCGAGAATGTTCTGGATTAGAAACAATGGGCAGAACATCCTTTGGTGGACAAAGTAAAATAGTCAAAGCATTTGTAAAAGGATCAAAAGGCGTTTTGAAGTGTAGTGTGATTATCCATATGGACATTTATGTGGTATTTGTTGAATAGGTGGATCAATGATCAGCTTTATTATTTTTGAAATTTATAGGTAAACTGTGAACTCCGGGCTACTGAAAGGACCTTTGGTGTAGTGACACTTTGTGTTGGAGAGTCAACTTAAAGAAAATGAAGTGACTGTCAGGTATCTTTAGTGAGAACCTTTCGAGAAGTGATCGCCTTTTCCCCGAGTAATATTATGTTAAGGTCGAGCGTGGCTGGGGACAGCAAGAGGACACATGTGTAGGAAGTGGAAAGTGTTTGTAGTGGGTTTTATTTGTAAACCTTTCAGGTGTGTTATTTGTATTCCATGTAACCTGTACAGTGTAAACATACTGTATTTGTAACTAGTAGATTACATTTCTATATTTACTGGAACAGTCCCGAAAGTTTGTGACACACATTTTTGAACAGGGTTTGTTGGCCCTTGTTAGTTACGCATTCGAGAAATATGTTCTTACTACTCTGGAAATTGAAGGATCGCGATCGTTTGTGTTCGAGAAAATGGTTCAAAGATGGCGACCGCTGAAAGAGTTGTGATGGTCAATCCTGGCAAGCTCCTGTGTTCTGATTGGCTACTGCAAGGCCAGAGTTTTAAGTCCCCGAGCCTGTCGAAGTTCTTAACGTCGTGAACGTCTCGTCGCAACCAGCCTGGCCAGTTTTGGGGTAAGCGCTGTTGCTTTCTGTCCAGTTTTAAGTTCCATTTAGTTTTCCTTGGTGTATCACAAGAGTTTGCCCTAATCGCCACTCTGTTGATCAGCAAGTTCTGATATCACTCTAAAATGTAATAGTATTTTGTGCTTCCTCTTACCTTCAATATTGTATTTGTGGAATTTGTTTTGTACTGAGATGTATTTGAACTTCAGGCAAAGCTCTTGTCTAGGAACAACTAAAACTATATTTGTCATAGAACTTGTATATCGTGTGTCTAGATTTGGTGTACTGGCGAATTTGTTTCGGAAGTTATTGTGTATTGCCGATTTTGTAAATAATATTTTGAAAACAAGAGATCACTGTTGGCTTTTCGGAAAACTGCAACCTTCGCACCTCCATGGCCCTCGGTAAGGTTTCTCAGTTTCCTGGTTTATTATCATCAAGGTTCCCCATTGTTGTTATCATCAGATGTTTTATTGTGTGTGTAGTGTTTTAGGTGCCCTGTAGCCGCTGAAGTACTGGTTACACTTCTACAATTCAGGCGTTGTTGTGGAAGTATTTGTCTGAACCGAGAGAAACATGGTAAGCAGAGAAGGAGAGTAGAGACCTTTGAAATGTAATGTTAGAGAAGAATGGGAACTCGTGTCCCTGTCTCGAGGTTGTGCAGTTCTTTCCAGCAGCACTCCTAATGGAGGTGAGCATGTTTAACTAGATACCTGCAGTCCTGCCAACATTAAGTTTCTCAACGCAGTGGGCAAAAAGCATGGGCACACTTGAATTGCAATTAATTGCGTTAACTATTACACTACGGAGCTCAAGGTGAGATTGGACAATCATAGCAAGAACGAAGAGCAGGTGATATGAGGGCGATATGGGATAAGTACGAAAAGCAGTTTAGGCTTTTTACGGAGAACAGGAACAACGTACAGGGGGCGGTGGTAGGAGAAGTTCCGAAAGACAGGTACGCTAACTTTTTCAGGGGAGGGAAACTGAGGTAAAAGGGATGAAGTCGAGGGGAGTTTTCACTAGGGTATCCGTGAGAAACCGCTGGTAAAACACAGAGGGAAAAAGGGGGAAAGGAAAGTGTTACAGGAAGTAGGGAGATCAAAGAAAAGGGAAACTGGAGTAGAGGGCGTGGGAGAGGATCACGAGATGGAGAAAATGGACGATGAAGTAGAATCTGCGAACATCACAGAAGTTTAGCGAGACTGGTAGGGGAGGGGATCTAATGAGGTGGAAGGGGTCGAGGCTCTGATCATTGAGGAATCTATAATTAGACTCGGGAGACGTGCGTGGAGGAAAGGGGAGGATAAGGATTGTGCGGTAGTTTCAATGTTGGTACGAACAACGTACGAAAAGCAGGAATAACTACCAACATAGGGTGAAGCTGAAGGGACATAGGATTATTATTAGTGGGATACTTTCTAGGAGGGATACTGAGTGAAGGGGTGCTTTAAATGAAACTAAGGAGTAGGTATGTGTGAGACTGGGAGTGAGATTTGTAGTTCGTGTGTGTGTGTGTGTGTATGTGTGTGTGTGTGTAAGCTAGGGGTTTGTTTAGAAGAGATATAGGGAGGAGTAGGCAGCTGAGGTGACTGTACAGAGACATGGCAGTTGTAAGGAAAAGGATATAATTAAGTAACACGGTAGATATTTATTTACCAGATGTTATATAAGGAGTTGGGTCGTGTTCAAGAAGTGATGTAATGATGAGGAAATTTCTTCCGGAACTGCAGTGTTTATTGTACAGATAGTATGTAATGGATACGAGGGGGAGTATTTATACGGATGAAAGAAGAATTTGTTATCTATTAAAAAGTTAAAGTTGAAAAACGTGTTCAAGAAGTGATATTTTCGGAGTGAATGAAATGGCGTATGGCTTTTAGTGCCGGGAATCGAACATGGCACCCCTGTGACCAGCACGCTAACAATTTTCGGGGTGTACGGACGTGGATAGCTTGATGCAGACGAGGAAATATTTCGTCAGATAATCAGCGATGTGGGTAACGACAGAGAGAATAATGTGATTGTAGCGAAAAAGTTAGTATGTAGATAAATTGTCTCTTGGCCTAGGGTGTCCTTCAGTCTCGTGTTCATTGTGGCGACAGTTTTGATCTTATGTTTTTCCAACTGTGGTTAGAGATGAGCGAGGAAGGAACAAACTGCCATATTTTTTATCCCTTCGACCCTGAACTTCTCTACCCAGAAGTTTGAAATGAGCTGAGACCTTCTTCTCATCTCCTGTAAGACCATTCTACCGGAATTAAACGTGTTGAGTAAGATTTCTGATTTCCTTTCACTTTAAGCTGTCCCTGACTTTCAAACAAGGAAGGTTTTAATATGGTACTCGGGCGGTATCAAAACATGTAAATTACTTTGAAGGTTGAAAATCTAAGAATGTTTCCAGTTTTTAGCATTCTGAGTATCCGTTAGCAACACTAAGTTGTGGGAGAGCCTTACATCTCACTGCTCGGTGAATGCTGGGATGGTACCTTTTTGTCAGAGTTCCCTCTCCAAGTGACCGTTCACACTACTGCAGGACAGGAGGAGCTGTTAGCTGTGTTCCAAACGGAATGGTTCACACGTGACTCTGAAGACTTCCAATACACGTCACCACCAGCGAACAATTTCCTATTAGTTACAGACATTTCCTCAGCTCAAATCTTGGAAATTTATGCTCCCATTTTCTTTCAGGTCAGGCCGAATATAAACATATTTACGTGGCATCAGTTAAAACTGAGACGATTTAGATCTTGCTGTAAAACCAAGGTTACTCTCGGTAAAACTGACTGCTGGGATGAACGCCCTGAGTGAAAGAGGACTATGATACAAAATGCCCGTCGCTGTATAGCCCAGCTTTGAAAATACAGCAATATGTAGAGATATAAACTGAAATTACCTTCATTAGTCATCAAAATATACCTTATAGTTTTTAAGCTTGTCATTCTGTGTAGAAGGATCTAAGTTAAAATGTAACCTTCTTTCACCTTCAAGAATGATAAAACTAACCAAATACACCTGTCTGGAGCAGCGTTATCATAAAGAGTAATGTTCCACACGATAACAACAAACCTTTACACCACGAGAGAAACACATACTTTTACCGAAACTTGGTACAGACCGGTTTTTATACATAACTGTATTTTGAAGCAGACATTGCTGTGACCGTGAAATAATTCTGTCCGGATTTTATTTACACAGACTCTCATAGATTTTCAGGATTATTTTTTACCAGAAATTAATATTATTTCCAGCAATTTTTTGTTCCAGGTAACTCCACGACTCAAATTATGGAGCCAGTCGCAACTTCCACTACTACACCAGCTATAGATACTACATACGAACCTAGTACTACTACACCAACTACAAGTGCTACTACTACTACTACTAAACCAGAGTCATGCCCTCATTCAGGTGAGTTAAGCAGATTATCCGCCTATGGTGTAAGATGGACCAATGCACATGCGTCTCTTGGAGATTTGCTTCAAGCAGAATATTCATTTATGGCTCTCATATTCGAACAGAAACGACTCATTCTCTCAAGAGACGTTCTCAGTTCGAAGGGAAGTATAAACGAAGAGAAGTGTAATCACAGACAAATCTAAAAAGCAAATATCTTCGACCATTTCCCACGCACTTTCTAGCGAGGGATCAGAAATAATAAGAAAATAAACGTAGAGAGTTTCAATTCGCCATTCATTGACATGATATATAAGTAAAGAACTTACACTCCACGACCCACGAACTTCCCACATCACAAACGTTCCACAGATAAAGTGCTCACCTTGTAGTTACTGTGTAGGTGCTTGCTTGGTGCAGGAGTCAGCAGAACGATTGCACGAGTAAAGAGAATGTGATAAACTTGTTGTAGGAAGAGGAACGAGAGTGTTCCATAGCTGAGCCACGTACCGTAGCCCCACACGCGAACCGGCGAGTGTTTCATAGCTGAGCGACGTATCGTAGCCCCACACGCGAACCGGTCAGTGTTCCACAGCTGAGCGACGTATCGTAGCTCCACACGCGAACCGGTGAGTGTTCCATAGCTGAGCCACGTATCGTAGCCCCACACGCGAACCGGTCAGTGTTCCATAGCTGAGCGACGTATCGTAGCCCCACACGCGAACCGGCGAGTGTTCCATAGCTGAGCGACGTATCGTAGCCCCACACGCGAACCGGTCAGTGTTCCATAGCTGAGCGACGTATCGTAGCCCCACACGCGAACCGGTCAGTGTTCCATAGCTGAGCGACGTATCGTAGCCCCACACGCGAACCGGCGAGTGTTCCATAGCTGAGCGACGTATCGTAGCCCCACACGCGAACCGGTCAGTGTTCCATAGCTGAGCGACGTATCGTAGCCCCACACGCGAACCGGTCAGTGTTCCATAGCTGAGCGACGTATCGTAGCCCCACACGCGAACCGGCGAGTGTTCCATAGCTGAGCCACGTATCGTAGCCCCACACGCGAACCGGTCAGTGTTTCATAGCTGAGCCACGTATCGTAGCCCCACACGCGAACCGGTCAGTGTTCCATAGCTGAGCGACGTATCGTAGCCCCACACGCGAACCGGTAGGAACAACTGTAGGCTTGTGCTGAGTTCGATATCCCTCAAGGTGATTCCGTGGCTCCTCGGTTTCGCACGAGACAAATATCTGGGTGCGTACTTTTAGTACCTTTTACACGTTCATGGCACTTTCCTACGGTGACGTTATCTGAATTAGTGTCGTGTTGTATGGGAGGAAAGCAAAGAAGAAACTACTCCATAAGAACCACCAGGGATCCATATTTCCAGTTTCCAAGTGAAATGCAATACGTCCACAACCTAGCAAACAGCCCCATGATGTAGGCTCGTCTCCCTCCTCAGCCTCTAGATGTTGTACTCCACGTATTTATTTACTAGCACTCGAACAGCAGATTGCAATGGAATACTCCAAGACTCAGTTCACGTAACGGTGCTGAATGGTTATGGTAAGTGATGGGAACTCGTGTCCTTGCTGTTCTTTCCAGCAGCACTCCCAATGGAGGTGAGCATGTTTAACTAGATATCGGCAGTTCCCAAAGCATTGGCACACTTGAACCGCTACACTACGGAGCGTAACCCGGACAGAATGTGAACTACGGTACAGTAAACCACTGTGACTGAAAGATCACGAAACCGGTTGTTAATGATGTCTTCCTTTTTGCTGCGCTATCAAAAAGGTAAAGTGAGTGCTTTGTTCCCTCTGTAACGTCTCCGCGATGTGATATGGACAGAGCATCTCACAGGAGTGCAACTAACAATCACCTCCGCTTTTATCCGTTCTAACATGAATTTGTATGTGAACGAATCGATCAAAACTTGCAGTTCCTACAAGTTCTCTTTCATGACATTTTCAATGAACATAACTTTAACGCAGATAACTGTTTATATCTCCCGAAAGGGAATTACTCTATGTGAAGGCATGCACCCTATCACAGAGCCACACCAGTGACGTATGTCTCACCATCTTCCAATCTGAAGGACACAAACATAAAGATGATCAATATTACGTATGAAAAGAATAATTATCAAGACATTTTCTGAAATATTAAATCAAGAGACACACGAATCTTGTGAAGTTTTTTATATAGAAAACTTGCTGAAGTTTGAATTACAGGTCATCCCTCTGTCAGTCATTCCATTCTTCCCTCGCGGTTCCTTGGGCACGTGGAGAACATGTGGAAGCCCTTTATAGACCTTGAGGCAGACAGTGGTCAAGCAGAAGTTCTCCATTTATCTCTTGGGCTCGGTAACTCTTATTACTTTACTTGGTACAACTGTGGATGCCGTTCATCAGTGCTGATGTTCTCAGTTTCACTGACTGTCATGTGTGCTCCTGTGCTCGTTTATTCTACACTAATGTATAACATGGGTCTCGCAGGCCAACACAAAAAAGATGCCTTTTGTGACTAATCAAGGCGAAATGAGGTAGAAACACTCATAAATGCAGTGTTGCCAACCGCTGAGAATTAACTTTTAAAACATTGCAAAATAATGTCTCGTGTAATTTAACCAAAAGTTGTACAAATGATGAAGATATGTCGTTCACTCTTAAGAAATCCAATGTGGACCACATTCTAGTGGTTCTGTTGCTTGCAACTCTTGGAAATACTGTACATAGTAGAAACTTTGCAGTTGGAGAAAAGCCCCCTCTAATGAGTGATTAATGCAGATTTAGGTGGCTCCAGAGTGGCAACAAAACAGGGGAAATGCAACTAAATTCAAGAGGAAGTCATTAATACGTAGTGCGTCTTGCGTTGTGTCTTACTGCGCTTGAAGACAGTGCCGCATGTTTCGTACACATAACCGATCATCTTCAGGTAGCCATTTAGAGCAGTGGGTGAAGGCTGTCCGAGGAAAGGACACACATCCAACTCATAATTTGTTTTTATGTGTGATATCAATTTTCAGCATTACTTCTTGATAAAAGTAAAGTAATTTACGGAGATCGATGAAATATCTCCCGAGGACAGTTAGGAAACGTAACTCTCCAGTGAAGGGGCAATCCACACAGACAGATGTCTCTATAAAAATCCCGAATCTGAACATGAATCAACAAGAATAGGAAATAATTATATTCTCTACAATGTTAAAGAAATGTCAACTGAAAGTTAAGAATGGGATGCATTGTCTTAGATTCTCTTCTTTTAGAACAAAATCTCCCAGTGGTTTTCGGCACCGCTTAATCATCACGACTTACCGCCACTTTGCCTCTCATTTGAGTGAAGGGCCTTAAATGATCGTGCTACTGCTGCCATGGTGCAATGTTTGAGTGGAGGAAGGAGCATGGACGTTGATATTACACGAGCTAAAGCTTACAGAAGGAAGTATGTTTAACTCTGAATCATTACAAGTTAAGGTTTTCGTATTAGGAAGCATTTACCTCAGAGAAAAGAAGATCAGTTGGCATGTTTGTTTCATGTTTGTTCTCTGTGTGTACTGCTGGATCCAGCCCAAAGCAATGCATGCTGGACCGAACGTCACCCCTGGTGATATAATTTCAAACATTCTAATTCATATCATCATACAATTAGAGCAGGCGTGTGTAGGATTCATTGGTTTCAAGTCACATGGTAGACAGTACAATAAAATATCCGGCAACATAAAGAATCGAATATGTCTAATTTCCAATCCAAGTTACTCAGCAGAAAACTGGCCACTTTCAGACGCGCCACCCATATTTAAGTATCCATGACCAAGTACAGGAAATACGACGGTGATCTTGTTGATTATTCATTTTTCACATCTCCGGAATACGAAGAGAGCTGGCTGTTTCCAAGACAGCCAAATCATCTTGAAAATACTCCACACAGTCCAGCGCACATCAGTTTATCACGTAGATAGAAGCACTGGTCCGCCTGCTGGGCAAGATGCTTAAGGCGTCCCGTTGGTCGAAACAATATTCACCATCACAATCTTGGCCAGACGGGTGGTAGAGGTGCTGGTAGATTGCGTACAAAAGCCTGGATTCATTACAAACCTCACCACATTGCTCATTTAGAGTGAGGGCATAGGTCGCATTTATGACGGATGGCGAAGTTGAGCCATGAGCAAATTGCTTGCTGTTTCATGACCGAAGTAGGCTGCATGTCGGCACCGTGTATCACCCTCTCCTTTTCCGCTATCGTTCCTCACGTCCTTCACTTCATCTGATTATCTCCTCTTCTGTACGCTAAGGTGTCTCCTGATCATGTCATGCATCGAAGAGTACGACAAATAATGAAGGATCGTCATTTCCACTCGTAGGATGGTCTAAAATATGAACGTGTGATGTTCTATCTGCCCACAGGTTACCGACTGTTTGATGGTTTCAATTGTTATAAGGGATACAAGGATTTGATGAACTGGAGTGAAGCCAGGGAGCAGTGCAAGAGAGACGGAGGCGATCTCATGGTGGTGGAGAGTGAACGGGAGAGGAACGAGGTGTTCCCTACAATGTTGCAGAGTGTGGGGTACTGGAAACCCTGGATGGGAGTTTACAAGCCCGAAGGTGAAGATCGTTGGGTGTCTGTGAAAGGTGAGTTCTTCTCTAGCTCTCTTCTACTCATGAAGTACCGGATGTCGGACGGAAGACATTTGTCGTATTATGCAACAGAAGCCGACATTTAGCTGTAGTTAGCGATGTCACACCGTATTGCCTATAATCAGGGGAGGAATGAATAAGTCTTACCCATAGAATCTCAGGTGGTAGAGCGCTGGCCTTCTGAGACCAAATTAGCAGGTTCGATTCTCGCTCAGTCCGGTGGTACGACAGACTCGTGTCGGTAGATTTACTGGCACATAAAATAAAGCCTGATGGACAAAATTCCGCCACGTTGGCGTATCCCAAACCATACGAATATAGTTACTGGAACATAAAGTGAATAATATTAGTTATGTCTAAATGAAGGGAAAGAGTCGTAAAGTGAGGGTATGAGGAAATTCATCTGTCGGATGGCGACGTTAATCCTTGAGCAGACCTCTCGGTGTTCTTTGACAGGAGTAGGCTATGTGCCGCACGAAGACGGGCAGGTTTATCACGGACGTCAACTAGAGAGTAGGACACACTGTGGTCGTGGTAGGGACATCATCATTATAGACTGTTGTACCCTCGTTTGGTTCCACACCTCTTGTCTTTAAGTCATTAGAAACTGAGTCCTGGTCTCCTCTACTGCTCTTACCCTCGATGACCGACTCCGTTATTCTCGCAGGTAACCCATCAACCTCTATTTATCTCACGCGACCTCAACACTGGAGTACCGCTTCATCCAAGGAAATTATGTCTAACTCAGCATTTGTCTTCTCATTGTGGGTACCTTCCTGTCATTGTTCCCACCCGGTGTTTCCAGACATCATTCTCATTATTTCAACGTATATTACAACTAACGTATGGACGAGATATCCAGAGTTCTCCGAGCTTGCACTCCCACACAGCGAAGTTGTCCTGAAAACAGACCGTTTCATCCCAGAGTTCACTGCATTAGCTTTGCTGCACCTTGCTTCCCGGGAGAAGTGATCTACCTGTTCCACTTTTGTATCTGCGACCTGACATTCAGTTCTCGAAACTTTCTTCCCCACTGACATGACTTTATTCTTGGTAATAAAAAAAGCAAAGACATCTGTGTACAGGCCATGAAGGCCCTGGGAGTGGTGGAAGGTAAAGGCTTCCACCTCGGCACTTGATGGGGTAGAGTGGTTAGCTCTACGCCCGGTCGCCTTTGCCCCCCAGAATTAACCCGGTACTCATTTTTGGTGTAGGATGAGTGAACCTCAGGGCCATATGCACCTCCGGAAGTGGAAATCTCATTTCCTTAATTTTACAACTTTCTCACGGGGATTCGAACCCACGTCCTTCCGGGCGAACCGAGTGCGCCTTTACCGCCTCAGCCAGGGAGCTTCTTTATTCTTGGTAATGCCAATATTAATGTCCTACTCACTGCACCTATTTTAAGTTCCAAGAAATTAGACTGCAGGCTTTCAGCTCTGTCTGCCCTTAACACCAAAATGCTTATGACATTTCCGCATCCCTGGCGCTTTACACTTCCAGCAGATGATCCTTGTAAACTATGAACAACAACATTGAAGATTGCAGCCATATCCCACCCCTGTAACCTTGAACCAAGATCTCATTCTACCATCAACGTTTAGCGTCAACATAAGTGAGTCTGATTGCTTTTATTCACCTACGCTTAATATTACTTTCTCTCAGTATGGCTAACATCCTTTCCTGAAGTACTCTGTCATATGCCTTCTCCAGATCTACGAAACATAAACACAACTTGCTATTCATATCATAGCACTTTTTAATTATCTGACGAATACTGAAGATCTGACCATGAAAACCCCTCTGAGGTCTGAAACCACACTGGTCTCATCCAACATAGCATAAAACATTTATTGGTTTCTCCCTCCAAAAATACTAGTGAATACCTTGCCCGGGGCTCGAATGAATCACCATCATCAGTGTCATTGAAGTACCTTGATGGTTCTAGCAGTCCTTTGATAGCTTACAGATAGCTGCAATTACTGCTTTCGTCAAATCAGAAGGATCTTTACTAACTTTCCAGGCTCACTTTATTACTCTGTGAGCTCGGTTGTTCACGACGTCAAGATACATATTTCCTCTTACATTTCTTCCACCTGTACCGTGCTTTGCTCGGAAGTACTATGAGTTCAGCAGATTAACTCAGAACATTATTTATTTACGTTTTCCCTCCGTACCCCCATACACTGCCAATCCCTTTTCAACACTTGTTAAAAGCATTTGATTTTCTCCTATCCCTTCATCATTATCTCCGCTTGCCGAAATATCATTATTTCCTAACTCTTCCTAACTCGCCCATTTCTACTTTATTTGTTATGTTTTCCCCTCTATTGTGGATGGATAGATGTATATCGAATACCATTTAGTTCATCTCTTTGCTTCCAATGAATCTGGCACTGTCAAAAGGAATTGGAAATCCTTTACTCCCATAGGCTTGCTTAAAATATTCTCAGCTCGGTAAATTATGTGAAGCAGGCTGCTAATCTACTTATACATAGTCCAATTGACAGTCTCTTCTCTGACAGGTTAGCGATCTGCGGTTGATTGTATAGTCCTCGCCTCTTGAGCACAAGGAGGGTCATGACTCAGAATATGTCCGAGGTGCCCAATACTAATTCCGACTCAAGGAGGACCATGACTCAGAATATGTCCGAGGTGCCCAATACTACTCCCGACTCAAGGAGGGCCATGACTCAGAATATGTCCGAGGTGCCCAATACTACTCCCGACTCAAGGAGGACCATGACTCAGAATATGTCCGAGGTGCTCAATACTACTCCCGACTCAAGGTGAGCCATGACTCAGAATATGTCCGAGATGCTCAATACTACTCCTGACTCAAGGAGGACCATGACTCAGAATATGTCCGAGATGCTCAATACTACTCCCGACTCAAGGAGGACCATGACTCAGAATATGTCCGAGGTGCCCAATACTACTCCCGACTCAAGGAGGGACATGACTCAGAATATGTCCGAGGTGCCCAATACTAATTCCGACTCAAGGAGGACCATGACTCAGAATATGTCCGAGGTGCCCAATACTACTCCCGACTCAAGGAGGACCATGACTCAGAATATGTCCGAGGTGCCCAATACTACTCCTGACTCAAGGAGGGACATGACTCAGAATATGTCCGAGGTGCCCAATACTAATTCCGACTCAAGGAGGACCATGACTCAGAGTATGTCCGAGGTGCCCAATACTACTCCTGACTCAAGGAGGGCCATGTCTCAGAATATGTCCGAGAGAAACGGGTGTGAATGCTCCTGCATCGCGTAGGAGAAGTGAATTGCATTTAGTGATGCACATCCTATTTAGTAAAAATTCCTCGTCATGGAGTTCTCGTTGTGAGAATTGTTACTACCAACTAGCAGGTACAGGGTGTTTCTTCATCAACAACACCATCATGGCGAGAAGAGGACCCGCATGAGCGACGATAAGTATTACAGGTAAAGCTCGTAGACAAACAGCCCGAGTGAATAAGAATGTGTCGCTTCCTGTATAAAGGTACTGCATGTCGTCATATTTTATTATTCTCTTTTCACACACACTACCAATCACCAGCAGCTGTCAGTTACTCCGATCCCTATTTATAGCTCACGTCGTGTTTTACCGATTTCTTACTAAACATTTCCTTATTTTCTGCGACTCATTTGAAGTAATTCGTGAGGCAGGGCCCAGAAATATGCTTACAATATCCATATTTCAATTTGCTACCCGCTCAGATGGTCTCGAAAACAATATTTTTATATTTAACAAACGGTTTTGAACGATGACGACCGTACGTAAATGCTGTCTCTGTTTCAGGATATATATCGCCGTGAATTAGCTATAAGGATACGCGTATCACCGTTATCACCGTCATTGATATTACTGAGCAGATCCAGAGCAGGAATGTCTTTACTTTGACACGTGAAAATGTTTGAGGAGCCCTCGTAGACTTTAACAGTTCTCACAGGCAGCAAGCTACAACTTCTAGATTGCCAGATTACCAGGTCCCATTTACATCATAGCCAGAACTTTATATTCCTCCAAGATACTGATTTATCTCAGTCTCAAGTGCAGAAACGCAGTCCCGCGTTTTGTCGCAGACTTTCTCATTTCTGATTGGTAGAATGTGTGGCGTTGTCCTTACCGTTTGCACTCAAAGACAATGAACAGTTCCGTTGGGGATAAAACAGCACTTGTCCGGTTTTCACATTCTCCTCAGACACACAGGAGGTCATCTCTACTCTCTGGTGGGGTCACACAGTTTTACAGGCGGATGGCCTCCCTGATGTGGGGAGAGGTGTTCTCTCTTGTGTGAGCTGAGAACTTTCTTGTGAGGACAAAACGGAAACCAGATTTAGAGAAGTACCGAATGCATCTCACAGTGGACAAAGACCAAGTGTTCCTAAACCTCCGCTGAGAAACTCCTTGGTGTGTTTTGTAAATGAGTTTTTCAAATTATTTATTTAAATAATGTAATCATACGTTGCAAATATATGGATCTTATTGTTCAGCAAATGTCTACAAAGCGGAAAATCTCCGAGGACTGGAGGAAATCCTGAATAAAGACATTATATAAAGGAAAGGACAAGGCGACAACTGAATCTCATAGCGAGGGATTGCTCTAGAGAACAATATATTCAATGTCTTCTGCAGTGTAATAGCAGAAGGACTAATGAACTTCACTGACCATCAAATATAAGAGTATCAGTTAGGATTAAGAAGAATCGATCATCTTCACGGGCTATAAAATGTCTACAAGAAGACATCTGGGCGGCTTAAGAAACCCCAAAGGCAAATACTGTACAGTGTTCACAGTTTACAAAGGCATTCGACATGTTGGACAGGAACAGTATGGACTCCATGACAGAAGACAAGGCAATTGTAAAACTCATAGGGAAACTCCTGTCACAAAACAATGTAGAGATAAACGACGAGATAAGTATATCAAAATAAATCCTTCAAACAAGTGGAGTACTCCAAGGTGACCCAGTTAGTCCCCTCCTGTTTAACATTGCCACATCTGACGCAGAAAATCCATTGAAAATCTTAAATCGGTGTCGCTCATGACATGGTCCTAGGTTCGCAGACCGATAATGACCTTAAAGAAGCATTAAACAAACTGAACATTTGAGCTGAAAACAACAAAATCGTCATAAACCAGGAAAAAGTATACATATGGTTTTTCGAAGAGGGGCAGGTTACCGACCGAAGACAAGATATTACTAGGAGCAAATACTTAGGACTAACTCTAGAGACATCGGGAACGTCATACAGGATCCACATCCACTACTGCGATAAGAGTACGTACGATCTGAAGAATATAACGAAGCTCTCTATGAATACAGCTATGACTCTGTTCAGAGCTAAAATAGTGCCAATTATCACGTCTGGCTTGGAACTGATCTAGGAATTTCTAGACACAATAGAAAAAGTAAAAGCCCGCTTCCTAAAATGAGCCCTCGGAATAGCAAAAAACGCGCCCTCAATGCTTGCCTATGAACTTGAAAAAGACACCTTCTTCATTGAGCAGTTGAGATGTCACTTAATGCTGCCATCAACCAGTCAAGAAAATAATTATTGACGCTCCGGCGAGACAAACGTATGAAAATAGACGAAAATTTCTACTCTACTGACGCCATCTTTGATAGAGGATGGACAGAAGAAACCACGAGATGCGTTCCGCACTGACAAGGCTGGCGATACATGAATACCACCACAGAATATGCAAGGATACAAAATACCATGAAACCAACACATATTGTTCATGTAGTTTGTTTGATCAGTTCTGTGAGAAATATCACTTCTCCTGGTGCAAGAATTGCAGGAGAACCCTACTATAAGCCACACTTCTCTATGTGCGTTCGTATGCTCTTATTAATTAATTGATTAAAAAGTGCCAGCATGGCTCGTCGTGAAACCTCACTTTGACATAATCGACAAGAACTCTCTCTACTCGAACGTGAACAGTAATTTACAAATTGAGATGCTAACACTTCAGAGACATAGAAGGAAAGTTGTGTGGCAATATCGTCCATATCCCTGGTATCGATTACGGAACCTCAGACCAAGTAGTGACATCGTCGATAATAAGACGACCAAAGCCAACTTCGTTGTTCTAATAGTCTCTGCGATTTGATCCCGGAAATGTTTCCTTATGACCAGATTACGTCTATCCATGAGCCGCGGTGTCTTCACTTGACCTCAGGTTAACTCATCGAAATATATGTAATTGCTCTCTTCACCTTCACATCATCGTCTTCCGAAGCAGTTTCTACTTTCTGGTGCGTTTGAATTTTCATACTTTTTTGTGATATTTGAAGCCATCTCCTACCCGTTTCTTCTCAGTTATAATAAAAGTAAATGCTTGTATTTGTTGTGAATCTGCCTGTGCTGTATTTTCAGTTTACTTATTGTAGCTACTACAATTTCCGTTTCTCATTGAGTCTGCGATTTGCAAGTTTCGGATTCTTCTTCTTATTCTTCTTCTTGCGTTACGGCCTCTGTAGGACCATGGACAGCTCCTTTATGGATTGCATTTTCTTCTCCTCCCAGAACCTCTTCATCCTTTCTCTTCTTCTCTCCCGCTCTTCTTCCGAGATATTCAGTATCCTCTTCTCTTGTCTACTCCACTGGTGACTCTCAATCCTTTTCCTGTACCCATCCCTATCGTTGATCTCTGGCATATTAGTCGGTATGTACTTGCTTCTCCAATTTTCCTTTTCTTCCACCTTGATCCCCAATTCCGACCAATCTTTCCGGAGTTCAACTACCCACTTGGTTCCTGTCTTTCCTCGTGTCCTCGCTGTTGTTTCCCATACTCTTTTCGTCATTCTATCCATATTCATCCTGATTACATGTCCCGCAAACCTTGCTCTTTTCAGTCTGATTTCTTCTGAGATTGTCCTCATGTTCCGGTATAGTTCTTCCCTGGGTCTCCTCATCCATCTCTCACCTCCTCTCTTAGGGCCTAGTATTTTCCTCAATATTTTTCTCTCCTCTTTCTCTAGTTGTTCCGCACCATTTCTTCCTAGTGCTATTGTCTCAGCAGCATTTCTCACCGTTGCCTTGTAATGTCTAATCTTTGCGTCTGTAGATATATTCTTTTTATTGTATATATCTCTGATCGCATCTTCTTTATCCTCTCTGTTATTCCCTCATTGCTCCTATTCCTTCCTGTTATAAATTCTCCTAGGTACTTGAATTTGTCCACCTATTGCACGGTGCCTGAAGCACCAGACAGGGCAGGTGGGGAACCCTCAATGCCTTTCTGCTAGCACAAGCACCAGCTTCGTAACATCAAAGTTATCGGATTGATAACTGAAGCACCAGACAGGGCAGGTGGGGAACCCTCATTGCCTTTCTGCTAGCACAAGTACCAGCTTCGTTACATCAAATTTATCGGATTGATAATTGAAGCATCAGAGAGGGCAGCCGGGGGAACCCTCAATGCCTTTCTGCTAGCAGAAGTACCAGCTTCGTAACATCAAAGTTATCGGATTGATAACTGGAACACGACATAACATCCAAGACTTCCTTATAAGCTTCGACAAAGTGCCTCAGCTGCCTGTGAAAAGCGTAGATAAAATTGACATCGCTCTAATTCGTGGATCTGTGAACATATTCCGATCTCATTTACACGGACCTGGTTGACTTCATGATAAAAATATGTAATATCAGTCTGACGAACCGCTCACGTGGTAAGTTGTTGCCATCGCAACAAATTATTCTTAGAAACAGATTACTGGTGGCTTCACAGTGCAGTCAAGTAGAACATCAGTGAATATTGTTTTAATAGGAACAACCTTCCTCTATTAGCACCAATCAGAAGCGGTCCGGCACTTCTAAACATTGAAGGTACCGGAAAGATAGAGAAGCCCCACGACGGTCGTGATTATGAAAGACTCCCAAGTCGTCGGTGTCGGACTGGAACAAGTGTTGGCCAAGAGAGGTCGCACAAGAAAGACAAGAGAGATTAGCCTGACAAAAGTTTATTGGGAACGATGCCAGGCTCAGCTAGAGTACCCGTGATGCTCCTTTTAGTCTCCTCTTACCACAAACATGGCATATCGTGGATGCTCTTCTAACTCCCAAACCCACTGGAAGTCTGAAGGCTGAGGTTCAAATCCCTCTCTATACTGGGTTGATATTTTCATACAGAAATGAGCGTGTCAGGAAGTCCATCTGGCCGTAAATCTGAGGCGAAAACCAAAATGAGCCTGGGGTGTTCCAGTGACCGCGGAAATAACTGGGATAATCTGAAGAAAGACAATGTGTTATGGAACTACTGTACGACACTTATGTTCTGTGTTTCCAGGTGAGCCCGCTCTCAGCAGTTGGTGGAAGCCTGGTGCACCGGATGGCGCAGCTGATAAGTGCACCGTTGCTGACAGGAGAGGTCTGCTGTGGTACTACAATTGTGCAAATCTCCGGCCCTTCATCTGCGAGATCCCGCTGTGAACAGATCTCTTGTACAGTGTTGATACATAAAAAGATACTTGTAAATAAGTCGTGACGTTCTTTCTCCTGTTTCAACACTAACTACAGGGGAACTTTACAAAACAACGCGGTCATCAGACATGTAATGTTCTACCTTCCCAGAAACAACAAGGTCATCAGATATGTAATGTTTTACCTTCCTTTAAAACGACAAGGTCATCAGACATATAATTTTCTACCTTCCCTAAAAACAACAAGGTCATCAGATATGTAATGTCCTACCTTCCTTTAAAAACAACAAGGTCATCAGACATATAATGTTCTACCTTCCCTCAAAAACAACAACGTCATCAGATATGTAATGTTTCACCTTCCCTCAAAACAACAAGGTCAACAGACATAATGTTCTACCTTCCCAGAAACAACAAGGTCATCAGACATGTAATGTCCTACCTTCCTTTAAAACAACAAGGTCAACAGATATGTAATGTCCTACCTTCCTTTAAAACAACAAGGTCAACAGATATGTAATGTCCTACCTTCCTTTAAAACAACAAGGTCATCAGACATGTAATGTCCTACCTTCCTTTAAAACAACAAGGTCAACAGACATATAATGTTCTACCTTCCCAGACACAACAAAGTCATCAGTTATGTAATGTTTTACCTTCCTTTAAAACGACAAGGTCATCAGATATGTAATGTCCTACCTCCCTTTAAAACAACAAGGTCAACAGACATATAATTTTCTACCTTGTCTCAAAAACAACAAGGTCATCAGATATGTAATGTTCTACCTTCCCTCAGAAACAACAAGGTCATCAGTCATGTGTTGTTCTACCTTCCTTTAAAACAACAAGGTCAACAGACATTAACGTCCTACCTTTCCTCAAAAACAACAAGGTCATCAGTCATGTATTGTTCTACCTTCCCTCGAAAACAACAAGGTCATCAGACATGTCATGTTTTATGTTCCGTTAGAAACAACAATGTCATGGGACATGTAATGTTCTACCTTACCTGAAAAACAACAAGGTCATCAGACATGTGATGTTCTATATTTCATTAGATACAACAAGGTCGTGAGGCATCTAAAGTTCTACCATGCCTTAAAAAACAAGGTCATCAAACATGTAGTTATCTACGTCCCTTAAAAACAACAAGGTCATCACCCGCGTAATATTCTACTTTCCTTTATAACAACAAGATCACCAGACACGTAATATTCAGCCTTTCCTTAAAACCGACAGAGTTATGAGACATGTAATGTTCTAATTTCCGTTATAAACAACAAGGTCATCAGAAATGTAATGTTCTACCAACCTTTAAAAACAACATGGTCACCAGACACATAATGTTCCACCTTCCCTGAAAAACAACACGGTCATCAGACACGTAATGTTCAGCCTTCCCTAAAAGCAACAAAGTTATGAGACATGTAATGGGTTACCTTCTTTTATAAAATACAAGGCCATCTGGCATATGTAGTGGGCATTGAGGTATCACGCCATTGTTGATAGAAGTGTGCAACTGTGGTTTTCTCTACTGTCTCTCGACTCGTTCGACACTTCACTCAGGGACCGTCATCATTCTGGAGCTCAAATGTAGAGCTGATAGTCTACGCACAGCGATGGAACGACTGCGAACAGAGCGGCACTCAGTAAAGATCTCCATGATTTTGAACGTAATACACGACCCGGAAAACGCATGAGGGACATGAAGTCCCCTCAATCCCCTCTGTTTTATGGTGAAAATACCACCAGGTACCGTTCTAAGACATTCCCAGGTAAAAATAAAACACGGCGACTAAGTGCTACTGCCGAGGAGCAGCTTCCTGAATTGTGATCCACGGCAGACCGTCACACACGTCAAGAATCCTCGCTCATCGAAGGCCCGCAAAAGCCTTCCATTATCCATCCCTACAGGCAGCTTTCAGAGGCATAATCTTTACCTGGCTCGGGAATTGGAATCCCAGTGCCCTTACGCCATATGCTGTTGATCAGTCACTCAAATGGTTATGGATTTTGTACGCCCCAGGAGACGCTTTGCTGCACTCCTCAAGTCCATCTCCATGAAGGGCGCCTGAGATGGTGTGCCACAACCTCGCGCTTTATGGCCAAAACTGAACATACCTGCCGAAAGTGACGGGAGATAGAGATGAGTAGGTGAATTGTGTACTCCGACGATACGCGGGAGTTCTGCCCACACTTGCGATGATGGAGTATGTGCTGTCAGGGAAGGCACATACTATACCTGCCATCTCGAATCCTTTAGCCCGTAGGTGTTTAATTGCTATATGTTCGGTCATCTGACTAATTGCGAGAGATGCCGGAAGAGGAAACACTTGTTTGTTCTGCCGCAGTCGCAATTCCCAGCGTGGTTTTCAACAGACCCGCAATCACTTGGCGTTTGGAAAATTACGGCCAGTTTTCCCATGAGGCAGGCAGTGTTTCGACAAACGGACTCTCTTTGTTACCGCCATCCATTTGCTATGGTGATGTTATCTGAGTTCGCGTTACATTGAAGAGCTAGGGAAGGAAAGCAAATGGAAAGTACTCCAGTGTAACTACGGGGGAACCAAGAAGACTTACGTACTTCAGGTTTCAAGTCAAAAGTAACAAAACCTAAATTCAACAAATTGCCTAATCATTTGCTTGCATCCCTGAAATCTGCAGGACTCCCAAAGTGAGGGCTGGTCCTGCTCAATGATGAAAGGGATTAAATAATTCTAATATTCTAATTGTTCTGTTTAATATTACTCTTCGTGTTTGCGATAATACAACAGGGTTTAAATCTATGTTTTTTCTATTGTAACTAAATCAGATTATCGTTTACCGAGCCAGTTGGCTATGCATTATATGCACAGTGTGTTTTTGATATTTACACTAGGCAGATCATTGAAATTGTACTTTTGCTCTGAACACATCAAACAATGTTCTGATTACATGTTAAAGTTAACAGCAACAATTCTAGTCTTGTTATGTTTCAATATAATCTTCTTAGAACAAAGGTATCCCCTAACATGTTCTAAACCCATGTTGTATCGAGTACATTGTTCGATTCTAGTCTTAATGACTTATGTAGTGTTCCGAACACATCAATCAATATTCTGATCACATGTTGAGGTTGACGATATCGATTCTAGTCTTGTTATGTTTCGCAAGTCTAAACATGCACGATGATGTTATCGCTGCACACTCTTGCCTTCGCGATGCAGGTTTAAACTTGTTCGATAGAGCTATGCCTTGACAGAGGAAGAGGCCTTAACAGCTTATGTATAACCGCTATTGTTTAAAGATGACCGCTGTTAGCTGTCAAAAAAGCACGAAGAATATTTTTAATTACTCACCACCACATTTCAAAGGTAGTAGCTAAAGATAGCAGCACGATGCTCTGTTGATTATGCACATAGAATTTCAAATTGTCCTCCACCGCATGCATAACAGCAGCCGTCATCTTGCGCAGTAGCCTCTAAGCTAGCCTTCTTCACACGAGTAGCCGCCATCTTGTGAGAGCACCCTTAAGCTGTCTCATAAGGAGCTATGTATAGCCACCATTCTGTGTCCGCCATCTTGCGTAAGCATCTCTAGGGTGTCTCAAGCCATCTTGTGCAGGCACCCTTAAACTGTCTCATAAGAAGCTATGTGTAGCCGCCACCTTGTGGAATTAGATAGCTGCCAATGCCACAGGGCTTAAGTAGGAATCGAACCATTGATCTCATCATTAGACTATTTTTTTCTTATGCTATCATGTTCCTAATACTGCGAACCTGGTTATTAGGCGGAAAAATTTTGTCCGTTTTGCTCTACGATGCACCGTTTTCGAGATATTTAACATTTTGCATTTAAGCCCCAAATTTAATGAATCGAACTAGCACGACACGTTAGCCTCTAAGCTAACTTTCTTCATAAGACCAGCAGCCATCCTGCGCAAGCACCCTTAAGGAGTCTCATAAGGAGTCACGTATAGCAGCCATCTTTTGTCCGCCATCTTGAGCAAGCATCCCAAGGGAGTCTTATGAGACCCTGTGTATAGAAGACATCTTGCGTAAGCACCCTTAAGGAGTCATGTACAGCCACCATCTTGTGCAATTAGCGTCGAGAGATTGCTGCTGTAGAATTATTTTAAATTTTCTGCCACCATATTTCAAAGGTATGTAGCTAAAGAGTGCAGCCATAGGTTTGTGATGCGAGATGGCGGATGACAGCTGTCAAAAAGCATGTGAGTTTGTTTCCAAACAAGAGCACGTGGAATTTTTCAATTCGCCGCCACCACATTTCAAAGGTAGTAGCTAAAGATAGCAGCAAGGTGCTGTCTTGATTAAAGATGGCGGATGACTGCTAACGGAACTTTTCAAATTGCCCCCTACTACGTGCTTACGGTAGTAGCCGTAAAAAGGGCAGCACGGTGTACTGTTAATTAAAAATGGCGGATGACAGCTGTCAAAAAACACGTGGCTTTGTTTCCAAAGAAGAGCACGTGGAATTTGCCGCCAGCACACGTCAAGGGTATCTAGCTAAGAGTGCAGCACTGAGGTTTGTGATGCAAGATGGCGGATGACAGCTCAAAAAAGTACGTGAGTTTGTTTCCAAACAAGAGCACGTGGAATTTTTCAAATTGCCGCCACCACATTTAAAAGGTATGCAGCTAAAAAGGGCAGCACGGTGCTCTGTCGATTAAAGATGGCTGCTGTCAAAAAACATTTTTCTAATTATCCGCCACTACATTTCAAGGATATGTAGCTAAATAGGGCAGCACTGTGCTCTGTTGATTAAAGATGGCGGATAACATTTGTCAAAAAAGCACGTGGATTGTTTACCGATTCAAATCTCGCGCCAGTGAGGTTAAGTTGGCAGCACCGAGGTTTAGACCCGTCATGATAGCTGCAGTGAGGTTAGCGATGCTTTGTTGTTGATGATAGCTGTCAAAAAAGCACGTGGCTGTCAGAAAATCACGTGGCTTTGTTTACCAATTCAAATTTCGCGCTAGTAAGTTTAAGTCGGCAGCACTGGAAGAAGCCCCTGGCTTCGGAGGAGCGGGCCCATGGTACGGCCTCCCGGGCTGCGGCGGAGGTGGAGGTCCCTGGGAGCCCCGTGGAGGTGGAGGAGGCAGAACTGTCAAATATACCTACTGGGCGCTGCCGCAAAATCACGGCTATGTAATTGCGCGAGATGACTACTATACTTACGCTCTTATGAGACGGCCTAGGGACTCTTGCCAAGATCATGGTTATGTAATTGAACGAGATGACGGCTATCTAATTGCGCAAGGTGACTGCTATACATACACTCTTATGAGACGGCTTAGGGACGCTTGCGCAAGTTGGCGCCTATCTAATTGGGCATGATGACTGCTATAAATACGCTCTTATGAGACAACCTAGGGGCCCTTGCGTAAGATGGCGGCTATACACATTCTCTTTTAAGACGGCCTGTTGACGCTTTTGCAAGATGACAGTAGTGTAATGTGGAGAGTTCGGCGGCCTCCTTCTGCTCAGGCCCTCCGCTGAGGCTTCCTCCTCCCTCGTGAAATTTGAATTTCAGCAGGATATTTGAATTTTGGCGCGAGATTTGAATTTGTAAACAAAGCCACGTGCTTTTGGACAGCTGTCATCCGCCATCTTTAAACAACAACGTATCGCTAACCTCAGTACTGCCATCTTGACCGGCCTAAACCACAGTACCGCCAACTAAACCTTACTAGCGCGAGATTTGAATTTGTAAACAAAGCCACGTGCTTTTCGACAGCTGTCAACCTCAGATTCCTGATTGTATGACACTACTGTATGTTATTTTGATATATACTTTCCCTTGCATATTGTGTATAATTTCAGTTTTTATGTTTATCACTCTTGTGTACTCTCCTCCACATTTCCCATTCTGTTTGACGGTATAGAGAATATACAAGACCCTGTGTGTATAAACCCTCCTTGTGTTGATCAACAAAACGTTTCGGGCGCATCAAATGATAGCTCTTCTATACATTCAAATAAGGAGAACAACAATGCCAGTGCTATGGTAAACAATCGATCTAGTGCATTTATCTCTCGTACCAACAGTGAGCCTGTTTGTCATACTTCACACCCGGTTACTAACCTAACATTGCTCTTGATATTATCCGGAGGTGGAATTTGAGGTTCTCCTGTGAGGAGAAAAGTTTTTCAATTATTGAATATTTGTAGAGGGTCGAAGATGTCGCTGCATGTGCCTCGATGCCCCTAGATTCCTTTATTCCTGTTATTCCTCTTATGTTAGAGGAAAGTGCGAGCAAATGGTTCCGGTTCGTGAAATATAAAATCCATAGTTGTTCCGACTTTACTAAGGAGCTTAAATGAGACGGAAATTTTTGATACATTCTATCCAAATCTTGCCCCAAATTACAATTTGTTTATCAAAAGGTCGGAAGTAAACTTCGTCGATGACATTGTGAATCTAGGCCGTGAATACGAGTGTACTCTTCAATCGAATCACCTATGCCTACCTCTGCCCCCGCCCTCCAGTTGCTCTTTTCCTCATGTCGCCTGTCGTTCTGCATCATATGTTTCTTTTTCCAAGTCACCCCCCGTGCGTCATCTACTAAACGCCATTCCGACTGTTTCGAATCCCTCGCGTGTTCCGTAACATTTGCCCGCGATGTAACGGAAAACCGAAAATCTAACCTCGCACCAACGTGAAGGCCCGTTGTTGGTGTCTCAATCATTTTCTCATCGCCAAATTTGCGGCCTCCGCTTTTCGTCACCGTGGGCCAAAGTTCATTCCGGTTCGCGTTCTGTATACGCTTTACTTGATACTGGATCCTCTACTTCATTCGTAAATCAATCTGTGTTGGAGGGAATGATCTTCGAGATCGCGAAAGTTCTACAACCTACATGTCACGCGACGGTCGACGCATATGTGCCAAAGAACGTACCAAAACACATTTCAAAATTCATAACTATTCTTGGGATTGGAATTTCTACATCGTCCCCGAACTCTCTGTTCCCCTGATCCTTGGTGCTGATTTTGTGTTAGCTACTGGTTTCCATTGGCTTCTTCAGCCACTCATTCGCTTTTCGTTTCCGATCTAATGAGAACTTTCGATTTGAGTACCCTACCAATAATAGACCGTTATGTTTTGTGTCGAACCACAGTCCTCTTATCGATTTATCTAATCTCTCCAACAATCAAGCCTCCGTGCGTAACAATTTCCTAATTGATTTCCCCGATGTGCTTACCGCAAAATTAGGTTGTGCTAAAGAATGTTCGTACTGTATTAGACTGAAAGACCATACTCCCGTTAGACACTTTCCTTTTAGTTTCTCTCCTCCCAAGCTTGCTGCCAAGAGGAAATACATTAATGATTTGTTGGAGAAAGGTGGCATCAGCCCCTGTAAGCCTTCTTTCAGTATCCCCGCCTTTCTTATTCCCAAAACGGACGGCCAGCCCCGCCTCGTGATCGATTATCGATCTCAGAACCTCAATGTAGTATTCGGCAGCTTCCCTCTCCCGACCATCGATCTGCGCTTCAGTCTTTTGGAATAGCCCAGTATTATTCTGTTTTTGATTTTAATTCCGCCTATTTTCAAATTCCCCTCGAACACAGTTCCCGAGAATTTATATCTTTTGCCACTCCCTTTGGCTTGTACCAATTCAATAATGTACCGATGGACATTTCCATAGGTGGCCGAGCGCTGAGTCAAATTCCTGATTCTGTCTTCGGTGATTTGAAATTTTCCTGTCTGTTTTCATGCTTAGACGACGTCGCGAGTTATTCCAACACCTTTGAAGAGCATATTAGTCATCTTCGGGAATTCTGCACCAGATTGAAAAGACACGGACTCACAATCAATCCTGAGAATGTACCTAAAAGTTCCAAAAGAATTAAGTTTTTGAGTCATGTTGTCTCCGGGTCCGGCCGGGATTTCTCTTAATCCCGACGAGTTAAATGTATTCGTGACTTCCCCAGGCCAAGAAATCTCCGTGGTGTCCGTAGATTTCTCGGCATGATTCGATTTTATATTAGGTTCATCCCTAACATCTCTGAAATTGCAGCCCCTTAAAATTCTCTAAAAAGAAGTGTGTTCGGTTCTTCTGGAGCGATGATCAGGAACAAGCCTTTTGTCAACTTAAATATGCCCTCTGTCGAGCGCCGGTGTTACACAGTCCCGACTTCAATGGCGAATTTGTCCCTCAGTGTGACGCTAGTGACATAGCCGTCTCGGCTGTACTGAATCAAAAGCTTCAGGATGGTAGCCTAGCTCCTATTGCCTACTTTAGCAACAGATTACTGGACTCTGAAACAAGGTATTCCATATATAAGAAGGAATGTTTAGCCGTAGTCCTTGGCGTCGAAAAATTCCATTCCAACCTCGAGCATCAGCATTTTTGGGTCCATACTGACTATCAGGCATTGTCTTGGATGAGTGCAAATGTTAGGAAGAACGGCTCGCTGGATTCTCAGATTATCTTCATATAATTTTACTCTTGTACACGTCAGGGGAAAAGACAACATTGTTGCCGATTGTTTATCGCGCATGTTTGATGGTGTTGAAACAGCTGATTGCGAGATTGGATGCAGTCCCGATAATTATCTTTCTGCCTGTCTACTTCAGAATTACTCTTTTAGTTTCACTGATTTGTCCGACTTCAAAAGAATGACGATGAATGTGTTCGTCTGATTGACAAACTTTCTAGGAAGGAACAGGGTTGTGAGTCCTTTGAATTGAAACAGGGACTTCTGTACCGCAATAATCCTCGCGGCCACTCTTCTAAAAGTTTCGTCCCTCTCAATTTAAGGCCCATGATTTTAAATTACTACCATGATTCCTATTTAGGCGCTCATCTTGGCCAACTAAGGACCTTTCACAATATTGCCCGTATCTACTACTGGCCAAACTTGAAAAAATATGTCTTCGAATACGTCAGATCATCTGACGTCTGTCAGAAATGCAAACCAGCCCAGAATAGTCAGGTCGGTCTGCACTCTGTCGACGTTGCCAATTTTCCAGTGGAGAAATTATTCATTGACTTCTTCGGACATTTAACAAAATCTCGAAATGGCAACATCCGTTATTGATGCATTCTGTAAATTCATCTGGCTGTTCCCAGTTCGCAAGATCAATTCCAACGTTACTATGAGCTTGCTCTATAAACATATTTTAGGAAGTTTTGGCCCGCCTAGAGTACTGCTTTCCGACAACTACTCTGTTTTCACCAGCCCGAATTTTCACAATCTTAGCTTTTCATGGGGGATCCGCCATGTTCGCCTCAGTCCCCATCACCTTCAGCCGAACCTTGTTGAGAGGTTCCACCGTAATTTAAAAACATGCTTGTCTGCTTGTCACTATAACGCACAATCCCTCTGGTATTGTTGCCATTCTCTTTTCGACCTGGGATTCAACACTGCAGTCCATGAATCCAGCCGGTTCACTCCTGCCCAGTTATTCCTGGGCAGAGTCCTCAACGATCCGCTCTCCCGGGGGTGGAATATCGGGTATCATTCAGAGCACTCCCGCAGCCCGAGTGTACTGGAAAAATGGAAGATAGCCTCCGAGCACCTGCTCAAAGCCCGAGATAGGGTGGCAACGGAAACAGTTGTACTTTTACTACTTAAAATACACTACATTTGCAACTATCTCTTAAACACATTAAATGACATAATTATTGTTATTAATATTATTACTGTTATTATTTTAATTACTTTTAAGTTTATGTCGTGGTTTGCCGTGGGATGAGAAGTGTTAGGTTTCAATGAGTGGACAACTGAATACCACTTGGACTACTTTGGCAAGGATATCAAGACTAGCGGTACTCTATGTCAATAATCAGGAAAAAACAAGCCAGAATGAATGGACTCTCAATGAACATATACTCCGACTTATATATGTTTATCTCAATATTAACATATCTCAAGATTTCAAGTTTTCAAGCTGTTTTTCGCATTGTAAAACCATACTGGGTGGAGGGCTGTACCGGGGGTACATCTCGCCCGGCCAGTGCCTTCTACAATGCACGTGAACTAGTGCACTACAAGACACTTTGGTATTCATCTGTTCTATTTGCACCCTCTAGCGGGATGAACTCTAAGTATTGAATTTTAAAAATTTAATTTTGCTGATGGCAAACCTTAGGTTTTGAGTATTATTTTGTTTATGTATCAGAATTGTCAACACTTAAGCTGGTTCCTTATTCAATAGTAATCAGCCAATCAGAAACTTGTAAATATTTTCTCTCGCCGATTAAAATTGAATGGGTGAAAACTATAACGGTATAAGTGACATTAAAAAAATGAGTTAAGTGCAGGATGTATCCTCTCACCAGCAAGGAGATACAAGTGATAGCGGTAATATTCTGCGTTCTAGTGATGGGTGGTATAACCTCAAATGAGTGTTAAGATGTTTAAATGCCTTTTTCTCTGAATGACCAAAATTCTACTTATACCGTTATGGTTTTCATCCATTCAATTCTGGGTGTGTACTGTCATCCAGCCTATCAGTGAGGTGTACTGGAACCTTTCCCTCAAAAGTGCTAAGCTTTAAGGCCGTGATGTCTGAATTACTCCAGTGTGAGGAGAGTGTATTGACGTGACCCAGGAGGCAGGGGCGCGGGCCCAGCAACTCAAGTAATGGCAGAATTCTCATAGCTGCTGCGCTTAGTTTGAGAGGAACGTTTCAACCTCTTAAATGTCTAAATTTGGTGGTTTAAATGCCTGAGGACTCAAACGTATTCCCTACTGGGAAATTGTAGTGTAAGGGATCAAGGATTAATTACCCTCTGTCGGTTCCCATGGGGTGACAATATCTGTAAATGTCTTTAACACTTCTTACTTAGTCACCTCGCTGTATCGTTGTGCAGTAAGCCCACTTACGGCTTTAACACTTCTTACTCAGTCACCTCTCTGTAGAAGAGGCTTAGCCTATGTAAGCCCACTTACGGCTTTAACACTTCTTACTTAGTCACCTCGCTGTATCGTTGTGCAATAAGCCCACTTGTTCTCTGAGGATTGCGAGTGTTTCCCCTCCAAGCCTTTTGGTTTATGGCCAGTCATGTTCAACATTATCTTTTTACATTAAGGCAATCATTCCCCTGTTTATTCGGTAAATGTGTGTAGTTCCCTTCAGGAACAGTAAGTTATAAACTATTTGAGCAATAGAAAAGCTACGTGATGAGAACAACTGATGGATTGTCAGGTGGAACTTAAGTGCGGCGAGGTTGGACTACAGTACCTTTTGAAGCTCAGACTTGTATGTTGTATAAATGATCGGAGCAAACATGCTCTTTGTAGAATATTGTTCCTGTCAAGAGCATTAAGACCCTTTCCTACGTAAATCAACCAAGCTATTAACAACTGTAAACTTTGTACCTCATTTTCAGACTTCTAAATCCTTCTTCTTGCTAGAGATTACGAGACCATTAATACTCTTGTTGTTCACTCAGATTTTCTATTTATCAATTTTTAACTTTAAAAAAAGGGATACAAATAAAAGTTCAAAATTTGTGGTATTAAGTTGTCCACTTATTGAAACCTAACAGTTCTCATCCCACGGCAAACCACGACATAAACTTAAAAGTAATTAAAATAATAACAGTAATAATATTAATAACAATAATTATGTCATTTAATGTGTGGAAGAGATAGTTGCAAGTGTAGTGTATTTTAAGTAGTAAAAGTACAACTGTAAAATGTAAGAGCCTGTTGCAAGATCAATGAGTAAACAATGACTACTTCAAAACGTTAGATACATCAGGAAAATTACATAATTTGTATTAGGAAATATTTAAACACTACGGTATTCTGCATTGTATACGAATATTGAATTAAATACTGTAAATAAGATTGTTTTAAAATAGCATGTCTCTTAGGCCCGGTTTCACAGTTTGAGTTTAAGCCGAAGCTTTAGTAAGCCACGCACGCCGCTTAAGCAAGGCTTACTCTTTGGCTTAAACACTACGAGTTTCACAGTAGGGGGACCATGTGCAGCTTTACTAAGCTGAACATCTCCGAAGTTGGTAATGCTTGCGCATGCGCAGTGATTCAGTTCTCATCTTTGTTTACATCCGTAGCCTATGATTGATTGACTTGTAGGTTATACATCGTTTCTAGAGGGCAAACGGTTGGAAATAGGTATATACCATCGCGGACTTTTTTGTAGAGGTTTCTATGCTCTACAATTCGTACACTTACACTTGGGGTCTATCGTTGATGGTTCACGCAGCGTAAGCCAAGAAAGCAAGTGACCGACCGACATTTTTGTCTCTTGAGCCTCGAAATATATTCACAAATATAAGTTATTTATTAATGTAATTGGTTTTACGTCCCACTAACTATGAATTTGAGCACCTTCACCACAGGACTGAGACAGGATCGAACCTGCCAAGTTGGGCTATAAGAGGGCCAGCGCTCTACCATCTGATCTGAATCCTTAGCTTAAACCTCAGTTTCATACAGCTTAAGCCAGTCACAGATAAGCTCGGCTTACCACTTGCACTCCCCACTGTGAAACTCGTCCAGAGTTTAAGCTCCCGCTTAAGCCCGATCCAAGGCTTAAGCGTATACTGTGAAACCGGGCCTTAGCGTTATCCAAGAAACAGCATGGAGAGGTCCCCATACGTTGCTTACAATGTAAAGTGCTTGTTGCGGATTTGTGATGATAACGGCAGGCTCACTTGCCTATTGCCATTCACAATCGAGTTGGGAAGTTTACATTATAATTGCAGGCCCCATTGCCTACTGCGCGGTCACAATCGATTTGGGGAGTTTCCGTTACAATGACAGCCCCATTTTTCTACTTCCAGACATATTACAAATTGAGGAGTTATTATTATAATGGCAGGAAACTTCCCTACAACCAGTCAAAATTGAGTTGTGTAGTTATCATTATAATGACAGGCCCCTTTTCCAACTGCCAGCCAGCTTACTGCCAGTCACACCAAGTTGGTGAGTTTCCATCACATTAGCAGGCCAGTATGCCTAATGACAGTCACATTTTAGATGGATACTTCTGTTTATAACTGCGTGAACGCTTGCCTACAGCCAAACACAATCGGGTAAGTGGAGTTTTGAACAAAACTGCATGCTCCCTTGCCTTCTGGAAGTCAAATCGAGAAGTGAATTATTCATTACAATGGTAGGCCTGCCTTATTAATGCCAGTTACACAGGAATTGGAGAAGAACCCCATTCCTACTGCCAGTCAAAGTCGGTGTGGGGAGTACTGATTACAATAGCAGACGCCGGATTTAGCGGCTTAAATTGCTGGTCTTATGATATCTCATCGATTCATGGGTCAGATTGAATTAAAAACGTGGAATAGGGTAAAATTTGTGTAAGATTACCTCACATTGCATTTCTTTTCGGATAATTGACAGCTACATACATAGCATTTGGCTTGCAGATGGCTACTGGGTGGACCAATTTTCGTGTAGAGTTTGATGATTCTATCTTTCCTATAAGTGATGGAAGGTATGAATCATCTATGTGGAAAGTCCAAATGTACATAACATCGAGAAATAGAGAAAAATAAAACGTAAAAGGGATGGAAATACGACAAAAAGTCGTAAGACCAAGGTTGTAGATCACTCCAAATTGAACGGATATTGTGCCATTCGTTATGTAATAATACTTCCCGAAGGTCTGCACCATCATTAAATTTGCCTCCATATTTCGATATTCTTCGGGGTAAAAAGGGAAAAATTTATAGATCTTGGAAGTTTTCAGTCCGTTACAGGCTAAAACGTATAATTTTGCCAAATTTCAATATCCTTCTTCGACTGGCAGATTATGCCGCAATCTGGGTTTTCGGTGAAGAGTGTAAAAATTAGGACTTTCAATAAACTAGACCAAAAAACATGCAGATGGTCATTATTACCCCTTAAACGTGTAGCTGTACGAAAATTTCGCCAAAATAGTCAATGTACAGGCACACAGTCGTTACGATTTTATTTACATAGATAGATAAGGAACCTGCTCCACGTACAACACCTTTTGGGCTATATCCGCTGGACTTAACCTGTAAAACGGACCGTTTATGATATCTCCCTTATTAATCCTCCTGTCGAAAAAATGCACATGAAAAACGTTTGAGAGATGGAATTCCATCACGTTTGGTCGATTTCCAATCAGGTTGGTCTTGTACTGTATATATTGTGGAAGAGTAAAATCACCATTTCTGTTCCCTATTCCCTATTCCGGGAACATGAAATGTTATTTATGATTAACACCTACCGTTGGACAGGTGGATGTTAATGTAAAGTTTGACTCAAATATCTTCAGTAGTTTTCAAGTTGTAAGAAAAAAAAAACGCTTTACACGCACCCGCTCTTGAGTTAAGTCCGGTGGGACTTGTACCGGAAAAGGGTCCGTTAATATCTCCCTTATTAATCCTCGTATTGAAATGATGCACATGAGGAAAAATGCTTAGAAATTAATTTTCATTAAGGCAGGTAAATTTACATTAAGTTTGGTTGTGTATATTTTGTGGGAATGCAAAATCACGGTTTCGGTTTCGTATAATCCCCAGTCAATTCAGGGATTTAGAAACAATATTTGCCCTAAAACCTACCAAAGGACAGGTGGATTCTAAATATCAAGTTTGGTGGAAATATATCCAGTAGTTTCCAAGTTATAGACAAACAGACAAACGAAAAAAGAGACATACACCAAAACTGAATATAAGCAGATGGTCATTATTACACCTGAAACGGATAACTGTACGGGAATTTCGCCAAAATTGTCAATGTACAGACACACTCCAGAAGTGCAGACCTTTATTTCGATAGATACTGCATTGAAACTGTCCGACGTATCTACAAACGGACTTCACCATCAGACGCCACTTTCAGTGCTCTACATGGTTGGTCCTATGACATCTTCTCGTATCTCCTATATTTATGGGTTGGATTGAGTTAGAGTCATTGAGTGGGGTGAAATTTTGTAAAGTTTTCATATACTATATATTTTTAATACTCATGTGACGGCTAGAATCATAAAATTTGGCTATAACATGGCAGTAGTATAATACAGGGATTCGGCGGCCACCACCTCCTCCGGCTCTCGGGAGGCCCCTCCACCACCCGCGGGAAATTTGAATTTTGGCGGGAAATTTGAATTTTGGCGGGAAATTTGAATTTTGGCGGGAGATTTGAATTTGTAAACAAAACCACGTGCTTTTTGACAGATGTCATCGACAACAACGCATCGCTAACCTCACTGCTGCGATCTTGACGGGCCTAAACCTCAGTAGTACCAACTTAACCTAACTAGCGCGAGGTAAACAAATTCACGTGTTTTTTGACAGCCACGTGCTTTTTGACAGACAACAACGCATCGCTAACCTCAGTGCTGCCATCTTGACGGACCTAAACCTTAGTGGTACCAACTTAACCTCACTAGCGCGAGATAAACAAATCCACGTGCTTTTTTGACAGCTGTCATCCGCCATCTTTAAACTACAGAGCACCGTGCTGCCCTCTTTATCGCAGTAGCTGCAAATTCGTCACCTGTCATCGGCAGTGCTGCCGTCTTGGCGGGCCTAAACCTTAGTGCTACCAACTTAACTTCACTAGCGTGAGATAAACAAATCCATGTGCAGCTGTCATCCACCATCTTTAATCTATAGAACACAGTGCTGCCCTCCTTAGCTAGATACCTGTGGTAGCAGGCAATTCTACGTGACAACAGCCATCTTTGAGCACCGTGCTGCCCTCTATGTGGTGGCGGCAAATTCTACATGCTCTTGTTTGGAAACAAACCCACGCGCTTTTTTTTGACAGCCATCATCCGCCATCTTTAAGCAACAGAGTACAGTGCTGCCCTCTTTGTGGTGGCGGCAAATTCCACGTGCTCTTGTTTGGAAACAAAGCCACATGCTTTTTTGACAGCTGTCACCCGCCATCTTTAACCAACAGAGCACTATGCTGCTATCATGCAGGCAATTTCGTTAGCTGTCATCCGCCATCTTTAAAGAACAGAGCACCGTGCTGCCCTCATGCGGGGCAATTTCGTTAGCTGTCATCCGCCATCTTTAATGAACAGAGCACCGTGCTGCCCTCATGCGGGACAATTTCGTTAGCTGTCATCCGCCATCTTTTAATGAACAGAGCACCGTGCTGCCATCTTTGTGTTGGCATCTTTATTCTTTGACATGTGGTGGCGGCATATTCTACATCCACAATCTGAGAGCACTGTGACGAACTCTTCGTTGTGGCAGACAATTTAGAAAGAACATGTCAAGGAATAACTTTGTTCTAAAAGAAAACAAGACTACGGTTCTGAACGGCTTGCGTAAGATAGCGATTGTTATAACCTCCTTTTCCCTGCTCTGTTAAGGCATAGCTTTATCGAATACTTGAAGATTATATTACAAAATAAGTGATTAAGAATATAATCGATACAACATATGATCAGAACATTGAATGGTGTGTTTGGGGTGTACCTTCGTTCTAAGAGAATCGAACCCGAGACTGCTGGGTGAGAGGCAAGCACACTAAACCAAACCGTAGGAGCCGGCAATTCTCTTTCTATATAATAATTTCGTGTGGCTATTTCTAGTCAAGTGCAGTCTAAAAATAAATCCTAGAGTTGTTGTATCAGGAAGGGTAACAGGCTAAATCCTGGTCTTTCAGCGTCATGAAGGGCAACCGGCCGTAAAACAGATTCTTGCGATTTAAACTCTTGCGTCAGGAGGGGCACTCGGCTGTAAAACATATTTTAATCCCAAGAGAATCGAACCCGAAACTGCCGGGTGAGAGGCAAGCACACTAAACCAAACCGTAAGAGCCGGTAATTCTCTTTCTATATAATAATTTCGTGTGGCTATTTCTAGCCAAGTGCAATCTAAAAATAAATCCTAGTCTTGTTACATCAGGAAGGGTAACTGGCTAAATCCTGGTCCTTCAGCGCCAGGAAGGGCAACCGGCCGTGAAACAGATTCTTACGATTTAAACTCTTGCGTCAGGAGGGGGTACTCGGCTGTAAAACATATTTTAATCCCAAGAGAATCGAACCCGAGTCTGCCGGGTGAGAGGCAAGCACACTAAACCAAACCGTAAGAGCCGGTAATTCTCTTTCTATATAATAATTTCGTGTGGCTATTTCTAGCCAAGTGCAGTCTAAAAAAAATCCTAGTCTTGTTACATCAGGAAGGGTAACTGGCTAAATCCTGGTCTTTCAGCGTCAGGAAGGGCAACCGGCCGTAAAACAGATTCTTGCGTCAGGAGGGGCATCTGGCCGTAAAATAGGTTCTTACAATTTAAAATCTCATGTAAAAACAAGAGGAGATCAGCGGCTAGCTGCTTCCCAGTGCATTTCAGGTGTTATGCCTTACGAGTAGCTATGTCCTAGCACCGGATTTAGAATAAGCAGACTCCACAACGAGAAAAAATATCTGGGATGTGTTTTTGAAGCATGCCTACACACGCGCGCGCGCAAGCTGCATCCGGCTAGCCAGCTCCTACCTGGAATGCGTTTGCCTCAGCAGAGTACGAAGTTCGCTGCACGCGTACCGTTCGCATTAAAATTATTAGCAGCTTGTAGAGCTGAGCTCAAACCTTCCCGTTTAATCATAGTACAAATACGTCTGCTTGTAGAGCTTGTATATTTCGGTACCTCAGCGTTTCGTGTTGTTGCTAACAGGTAGGGGGTACTGTGGATGTAGACTTAGCTTAGTAAAACTCACGACAATGTCCGACCTCAGTAGGTTGAAACTTGGTTTCTTCCGAACATTGCAACTTTAGTCTATTGATAAATAGTTGTTCTCTTCAATCCTCATGCTATAGAAGAGGTCAATCTTATAATTTCAAACTTACAACCATGTCCGACTTCTATAGGTTGAAACTGGGTTTCTTCCGAACATCGTAACATTTAGCTAATTTCTATTGATGAATAGTTGTTCTCTTCAATCCGCATGCTGTAGGAGAGGAAACTCACATCTATGTCCGTTCTCTATAGGTTAAAACTTTGTTTTCTTCTAAACATCGCAACTCTAGGCTAGCTGACTCGCGCTTTGGTTTTTAGCACTCTAGGATTAGAAGGTGTAGACATGGCTGAGGTTAATCTTATAATTTCAAACTTACAACCATGTCCGACTTCTATAGGTTGAAACTGGGTTTCTTCCGAACATCGTAACATTTAGCTAATTTCTATTGATGAATAGTTGTTCTCTTCAATCCGCATGCTGTAGGAGAGGAAACTCACATCTATGTCCGTCCTCTATAGGTTAAAACTTGGTTTCTTCTAAACATCGCAACTGTAGGCTAGCTGACTCGCGCTTTGGTTTTTAGCACTCTATGATTAGAAGGTGTAGACATGGTAGAGGTGAATCTTGTAATTTCAAACTTACAACCATGTCCGACTTCTATAGGTTGAAACTGGGTTTCTTCCGAACATCGTAGCATTTAGGTAATTTGTATTGATGAATAGTTGTTCTCTTCAATCCGCATGCTGTAGGAGAGGAAATTCACAACTATGTCCGTCCTCTATAGGTTAAAACTTGGTTTCTTCTAAACATCGCAACTCTAGGCTAGTTGACTCGCGCTTTGGTTTTTAGCACTCTATGATTAGAAGGCGTAGACATGGTAGAGGTTAATCTTATAATTTCAAACTTACAACCATGTCCGACTTCTATAGGTTGAAACTGGGTTTCTTCCGAACATCGTAACATTTAGCTAATTTCTATTGATGAATAGTTGTTCTCTTCAATCCGCATGCTGTAGGAGAGGAAACTTACATCTATGTCCGTCCTCTATAGGTTAAAGTTTGGTTTCTTCTAAACATCGCAACTCTAGGCTAGCTGACTCGCGCTTTGGTTTTTTAGCACTCTAGGATTAGAAGGTGTAGACATGACAGAGGTTAATCTTGTAATTTCAAACTTACAACCATGTCTGACCTCTATATGTTGAAACTTAGCTTTTTCCTCAAACATTGCAATCACGTGCTAACTTTCCAAGGCTCGATCCACTGCAGAACTCTTAAATTCTGACACCTTGGCATCAACAGCAGGTTCGATCCCGGCTTAAATACGTCAGCCTGCAGAACTCAGCATAAGACCCTCCGGAGAGTTCTTGTTGCATAAACATTTCGTTCTAACTGTACTGCAAACGTCTGCAATTCTTGATATCCGCTTGGTAACAAGCAGCATATTTACTCGCTGCAGTCTGCGTGAAGCGCTCACAGTTCTTTGTGTGTGTTTATTACGTGCACATCTCCCGTCTAAGTACTGTCTGCTGTGAATATTATTCTTCAGCCTTCAACTTCAGTTAAGCCTGAACTGTTAGTTACTGTTTGCAAAGCAACTTCTACGCTAGGTAATAAACATCTACATTCATACATATTTTCTTTTCTTTTTAGGTATAGTTCGAGTTACAGGCTTGAAAGTACGCATTTTATTCATCCGAGTAACAGTCTGCAGCACGTGCAACTTTAAGGTATGTTTTCGAACTTTGAGTTGTAAAGATAGCTAGGCTAGCTGATGTACCCTACACTACATTCATATATGTTTATTCTTTTCTTTTTAGGTACAACTAGAATATTATCATTCGAGTTACAGGCTTGAAAGTACGCATTTTATTCATCCGAGTAACAGTCTGCAGCACGTGCATTTTTAAGGTATGTTTTCGAACTTTGAGTTGTAAAGATAGCTAGGCTAGCTGATGTACCCTACACTACATTCATATATGTTTCTTCTTTTTTAGGTACGACCAGAATATCATCATTCGAGTTTCAGGCTTGAACGCACTCATTTTATTCATCCGAATAACAGTTTGCAGCGCGAAGATTTTAAAGTATGTCTGGCCTCTATACGTTGAAACTTGGTTTCTTCCGAACATCGTAACTTTAAGCTAATCATAAATAGTTGTTCTCTTCAATCCTCATGCTATAGACGAGGTTAATTTTATAATTTCAAACACACATAGCTATGTCTGACCTCAACAGGCTGAAACTTGCTTTCTTCTAAAACATCATAACTTTAGTCTATTGATAAATAGTTATTTTCTTTAATCTGAACGTCATAGAAGAGGATAATCTTATAATTTCAAACTCACAGCAATGTCTGACCTGTACAGGTTCAAACCTGGTTTCTTCCGAACATAGCAACTTTAGTCTATTGATAAATAGTTGTTCTCTTCAATGTTTTATGCTGCAGAAGAGGTAAATCATATAATTTCAAACTCACAGCCATGTCTGACCTGTACACATTCAAACTTGGTGTCTTCAGAACATCGTAACTTTAGACTATTGATAAATAGTTGTTCTCTTCAATCCTCATGCTATAGACGAGGTTAATCTTATAATTTCAAACTCACAGCTATGTCTGACCTCTATACGTTGAAACTTGGTTTCTTCCGAACATCGTAACTTTAGTCTATTGATAAATAGTTATTCTCTTCAATCCTCATGCTGTAGACGAGGTTAATCTTATAATTTCAAACTCACAGCTATGTCTGACCTCTATACGTTGAAACTTGGATTCTTCCGAACATCGTAACTTTAGTCTATTGATAAATAGTTGTTCTCTTCAATCCTCATGCTGTAGAAGAGGTTAATCTTATAATTTCAAACTCACAGCCATGTCCGACCTGCACAGGTTCAAACTTGGTTTCTTCCGAGCATCGTAACTTTAGACTATTGATAAATAGTTGTTCTCTTCAATCCTCATGCTATAGACGAGGTCAATCTTATAATTTCAAACTCACAGCCATGTCTGAGCTCTATACGTTGAAACTTGGTTTCTTCCGAACATCGTAACATTAGTCTATTGATAAATAGTTGTTCTCTTCAATCCTCATGCTGTAGACGAGGTTAATCTTATAATTTCAAACTCACAGCTATGTCTGACCTCTATACGTTGAAACTTGGTTTCTTCCGAACATCGTAACTTTAGTCTATTGATAAATATTTATGTTCCTTAATCTGCATGTCATAGAAGAGGTTAATCTTATAATTTCATACTCACAGCAATGTCTGACCTCTACAGGTTCAAACTTGGTTTCTTCCCAACATAGCAACTTTAGTCTATTGATAAATAGTTGTTCTCTTCAATCCTCATGCTATAGACGAGGTTAATCTTATAATTTCAAACTCACAGCCATGTCTGACCTGTACAGATTCAAACTTGGTGTCTTCAGAACATCGTAACTTTAGTCTATTGATAAATAGTTGTTCTCTTCAATCCACATGCTATAGACGGGGTTAATCTTATAATTTTAAACTCACAGCAATGTCTGACCTCTATACGTTGAAACTTGGTTTTGTTCAGAACATCATAACTTTAGTCTATTGATAAATAGTTGTTCTCTTCAATCCTCATACTATAGACGCGGTTTAGTTGTTCTCTTCAATCCTCATGCTGTAGAAGAGGTTAATATTATAATTTCAAACTCACAGCCATGTCCGACCTGCACAGGTTCAAACTTGGTTTGTTCCGAGCATCGTAACTTTATACTATTGATAAATAGTTGTTCTCTTCAATCCTCATGCTATAGACGAGGTTAATCTTATAATTTCAAACTCACAGCCATGTCTTGGCTCTATACGTTGAAACTTGGTTTCTTCCGAACATCGTAACTTTAGTCTATTGATAAAATAGTTGTTCTCTTCAATCCTCATGCTGTAGACGAGGTTAATCTTATAATTTCAAACTCACAGCTATGTCTGACCTCTATACGTTGAAACTTGGTTTCTTCCGAACACCGTAACTTTAGACTATTGATAAATAGTTGTTCTCTTCAATCCTCATGCTGTAGAAGAGGTTAATATTATAATTTCAAACTCACAGCAATGTCCGACCTGCACAGGTTCAAACTTGGTTTCTTCCGAGCATCGTAACTTTAGACTATTGGTAAATAGTTGTTCTCTTCAATCCTCATGCTATAGACGAGGTTAATCATATAATTTCAAACTCACAGCCATGTCTGAGCTCTATACGTTGAAACTTGGTTTCTTCCGAACATCGTAACTTTAGTCTATTGATAACTAGTTGTTCTCTTCAATCCTCATGCTGTAGACGAGGTTAATCTTATAATTTCAAACTCACAGCTATGTCTGACCTCTATACGTTGAAACTTGGTTTCTTCCGAACATCGTAACTTTAGTCTATTGATAAATAGTTGTTCTCTTCAATCCTCATGCTGTAGAAGAGGTTAATCTTGTAATTTCAAACTCACAGCCATGTCTGAGCTCTATACGTTGAAACTTGGTTTCTTCCGAACATCGTAACTTTAGTCTATTGATAAATAGTTGTTCTCTTCAATCCTCATGCTGTAGAAGAGGTTAATCTTATAATTTCAAACTCACAGCCATGTCGGACCTGTACAGGTTCAAACATGGTTTCTTCCGAACATAGCAACTTTAGTCTAATGATAAATAGTTGTTCTCTTCAGTCAGCATGCTGCAGAAGAGGTTAATCTTATAATTTCAAACTTTCAGCAATGTCTGACTTCTATAGGTTGAAACTTGGTTTCTTTCGAACATAGCAACTTTCGCTTAATCTCTATTGGTTGTTCTCTTTTCAGATGTTCCCCTGCTGTGAGGAATGCAATATAACGTTTACAAGACGAGATAACTTCATGCACCATATGAAATCAAATCACCCTAGCATAACATCTGCTTTATGTAAAGTTTGTAGTGTGTATTTCGCTAACGTAGAGCGATTCGAGGCTCACTTAGTAGAAGGGCATCAGGTATCTACTTGCCTTCAGGTAATAGGAGAAAAGCGTAAAGAAAACGGATGTAGCTGTAGAAAGTACTAGTAGTAAAAAACCTAGAAAAAATCATGAACTTCAAACTATTCACTGCGAGCACTGTAACACTGATGTACCATCTTCACATTTTCAGGGACACTTACGGGGTAATGCACATAAAAATAATGCGTGTAGAAGTGGTAGTAACGCAAACATCGAGGAAATTAATACAGCATTTAAAAGTAGGATTTCTAGTTACAGAATTCGCCCCAGTCAAAAGTTTCAGAGCACTTCAAACTTTTTAAATTGTGTTCAGCCGGATGTACAACAGCTTCTTGCTAAATCTTTGTCCAATCATAATTTATTTAAAGTTAATTTTGAACTTTTCGCCTTGTACATTAAAAGTACAGATGAATCCGAAATAACGGACATTAAATCATTTAATACGAAGAATTTTGTCATAAGTGAGTCGACTAATTTTGGTGATGTACTTAGGGATGTCTCTAACATTATTTCAACTAAGAGCGAGGAATTTCAGGAAAAGGAATCAGGGTGGGCTTTAGTTGAAATAATGTATCTAGAAGTTAACATCATTAAGTATAATCCTATGCGAGGTACATCGTACATCGAGCTGCCGACATGGATTCAGCGAAATGAAGCTGTTGTAAACATCCAAAACAATGACGAGGCATGTTTTGCATGGGCGGTGATGTCGGCTTTAAATCCTGCTAAATCGAATGTAGCGAATAGAACATCATCGTATCCACACTATTCAACGCAGCTAAATTTTGATAGTATAGAATTTCCTGTGCAGTTAAAGGATATTAAGCGCTTTGAGGAACTAAATAACATTAGCATTAATGTGTATGGCGTAGAGAAAAAGTCTGTAGTAGGTCCTCTGTATTATACATGTCATAAGAAGCGTACTCATGTTAACTTACTCTATATCGAAAACAGTGAGAATAGCCACTTTTGCTGGATTAAAAATCTGAGTAGACTTGTTGGTAGTCACTTGTCCAAAGAAAGGTGTAAAAAGTGGCTATGTGATGGATGTTTGCAGTATTTTAGAACTGAAGATCAGTTAACGAAGCATTCCAAAAATGACTGCAATCATGTACATACAGAGATACCTACTACAGGCAATAATGTTTTAAAATTTACAAATTTTCACAAGCAGATGTGGGTACCGTTCCTGATTTATGCAGGCTTTGAAGCCATCCTCACGCCATGCAACACATGCTTACCTAATCCTGACAACTCTTTCACTAATACTACGCACATGCATGTCCCATATAGCTTCGCGTATTACATCAAGTGCAGTTATGATAGTACGCTTAACAATTTAGAGCTGTATCGAGGACATGATGCTGCTAAAGTATTTTTAGAATGACTTGAAAGTTATGCAGTTCGTCTTGGTCGTATTCTAAATAGTAATATTCCTATGAAGCCACTCACCGAAATTCAGTTAAATGATCATGAACGAGCTACAAAGTGTATCATTTGTGATGGGGAATTTTCCGAAAATGACCCTAAAGTTTTTGATCATGATCATTTAACTGGTTTCTACAGATGTGCCGCTCATTATAGCTGTAATCTTAAGTACATAGTTCCTAAATTTATACCTGTAATTTTTCATAACTTATCTGGTTACGACTCACATTTCATCATTTCACAATTTGGAGCTTCAGATGAAAAAGTAGATATAATCCCTCAGAATAAAGAGCGGTACATTGCGTTTGCAAAGTCTGTAAAAGTAGATGAGGAGCATTCTATAAAACTGAGATTCCTTGACGCGTTTCGCTTTATGGCGAGTAGCCTCGATAAACTTTCTAGTCATTTACAGCCAGAACAATTTACGGAAATTCGACGCGATTTTCCCGAAGAAGTGCAGTTTAATTTACTTCGGCGTAAGGGTATTTTTGTTATGAATATCTTGACTGCTTAGAACGCCTCGAAGAACGTGCCTTACCATCGGAACAATCCTTTTACAGCTCGCTGAATTCAGCAGATATTAGTGATGATGACTATTTACATGCACAACATATCTGGGAGCAGTTCCACATTCAAACGCTGGGTGAATACTCCGATTTATATTTAAGGACGGATGTCCTTTTGTTAGCTGCTGTTTTTGAAAATTTTCGCTGTGTTTGCAAGAAAACCTACAGCCTTGACCCATGTCAGTATTTTACTGCGCCTGGGTTAAGTTGGGATGCCATGTTAAAATACTCGCAGGTGAATTTGGAACTGCTAACCGATATTGATATGGTGCACTTTATAAAATCATCTATTCGAGGCGGTCTAAGTCAGTGCAGCGGGCGTTATTCTAAAGCAAATAATAAGTACATGCCGAGTTTCGATTCTAGTCAGGAATCTCAGTATATTGTTTATCTCGATGCTAATAATCAGTATGGGTGGGCGATGAGTCAGCATCTACCGGTGAGTGGTTTCCGCTGGCTAACGCAGTGCGAAATTGATGCTTTACAGCTGCACGCCCTAGGCGATGAAGCTGATAAAGGTTATTTCCTCGAAGTTGACTTACAGTATACTAAAGAGTTACACACTTCTCATAATGACTTACCGTTTTGCCCTGAAAATGTGAAGTCCCCGTACATCGCGTCAACGACGAAAATGCTAATTGCTAATTTGTGTGATAAATCTAAGTATATCATTCATTACCGAAATTTAAAACAGTGTTTGCAGCATGGTTTGAAGTTATCCAAAATTCATCGCGTTCTAGATTTTAATCAGTCACCGTGGCTAAAGCCATATATCGATCTTAACAATAATTTAAGAACGAATGCGGTTAACGAGTTTGAAAAAGATTTCTACAAGCTCATGAATAACAGTGTGTTTGGTAAGACTATGGAAAATGTTGACAAACGCGTTGATGTAAAATTGATTACAAACTGGGAAAATATTAAGATAAGGTATGGTGCTAACTATTTAATAAGTAAACCAAATTTCCACAGCTGCACCATCATACATGAGAATTTAGTTATTATACAGATGAATCGTGTTAAGGTTAAGTATGACAAACCTACCTACGTCGGCTTTGCAGTACTTGAATTGGCTAAAACACTCATGTATGAATTCCATTACGATTATATGATGAAGAAGTACGCGCATAATGCGCAATTGCTCTACACAGATACCGATTCGTTTATTTATCAAATAAAAACTGATGACTATTACAATGATATAAAGCCAGACTTGGGTAGGTTTGATACAAGCAACTATCCTGCAAATAATCAATATCATATACCGCTAGTGAACAAAAAGGTTCTAGGTAAAATGAAAGATGAATGTGCTGGGAATATTATCGATTCATTTGTAGGTACTAAATCCAAGTCATATTGCATAAAACTCTTAAATGAACTACAAATAAAGAGATTGAAGGGGGTTAAAAAGAATATCGTTCAGAATCAGCTAAGTTTTGAAAACTATAACAATTGCATTAAAAGTAATCCACCTGTTTTGCATAAGCAAATGTCTGTCATTAGGAGCAAGAAGCACCAGTTGTACACTCATTTAATTAGTAAGGTAGCCCTTAATAGCGATGATTGCAAACGGTTTGTCATTCCAAATTCTACCAACACTCTAGCCTGGGGGCATAGTAGTATTTATCGGTACTACTTTACATAAAGCAGATGTGTGTAAACATTATGCTAGAGGTGTGTACTTTGTAATATATACGTTACGCTGTCTTACATCACAATTCACTGTACATATTGTATAAAGATAGGGAGAGGTACGCTGAGAGCGTAGTACGGCAAGTTTAAACTTGTACATACAAGAATTGCGTCGAGAAAGGTGGGAATTACGCAAACATCACTAGGGTAAAATGATTCGAGATAAAACTTGTACATAACAAGATGTAAATAAATAATGTAGAATTGGCATATTCTTTTATTTTAGGTTAGGTATTACCTTCCTCCCGCTCCTTATTTGCAAGATAGAGTTTCGTTTATTACTCAAAGAAGAAAAGCAAGAAAAAAGGTGATGAGCAGATTCGTAAGTATGTTATTGTCTAGCTCATGTTGAGAAGAGATTTTTTTTCTTTTTCTAAACAGTGTTTGATTCCAATGCAGTGTTCAACAACATCGAACTATAAACGGTAGTATGTGTTCAAGTCTAAACTTGCACACTCTTGCTTTTGCAATGCACGTTCGATAGAGATGTAGCTTGATAGAAGAGGAAGAGCAGCTTAGTAAGTATGTTGAGAAAATAATTTTTTTCTTTCTAAACAGTGCTCGATTCTAGTTATACAATGCAGTGTTCAACAACATCGAGCTCTAGTATGCAGATGGCAAGTTGTAATAAGTTTTGAACAGTAGTATGTGTGTTCAAGTCTAAACATGCATCATTGCGGGTATGCGAGCGGATGACAGCTAACGAAATTGCCCCGCATGAGGGCAGCACGGTGCTCTGTTCATTAAAGATGGCGGATGACAGCTAACGAAATTGCCCCGCATGAGGGCAGCACGGTGCTCTGTTCATTAAAAGATGGCGGATGACAGCTAACGAAATTGTCCCGCATGAGGGCAGCACAGTGCTCTGTTCATTAAAGATGGCGGATGACAGCTAACGAAATTGCCCGCATGATTGCAGCATAGTGCTCTGTTGGTTAAAGATGGCGGGTGACAGCTGTCAAAAAAGCATGTGGCTTTGTTTATCTCGCTCTAGTGAGGTTAAGTTAGTACCACTAAGGTTTAGGCCCGCCAAGATGGCAGCACTGCCGATGACAGGTGACGAATTTGCAGCTACTGCGATAAAGAGGGCAGCACGGTGCTCTGTAGTTTAAAGATGGCGGATGACAGCTGTCAAAAAAGCACGTGGATTTGTTTATCTCGCGCTAGTGAGGTTAAGTTGGTACCACTAAGGTTTAGGTGCGTCAAGATGGTAGTACTGAGGTTAGCGATGCGTTGTTGTCTGTCAAAAAGCACGTGGCTGTCAAAAAGCACGTGACTTTGTTTACCTCGCGCTAGTTAGGTTAAGTTAGTACCACTGAGGTTTAGACCCGTCAAGATGGCAGCAGTGAGGTTAGCGATGCGTTGTTGTGTGTCAAGAAGCACGTGGCTGTCCAAAAACACGTGGATTTGTTTACCTCGCGCTAGTTAGGTTAAGTTGGTACTACTGAGGTTTAGGCCCGTCAAGATGGCAGCAGTGAGGTTAGCGATGCGTTGTTGTCGATGACAGCTGTCAAAAAGCACGTGGTTTTGTTTACAAATTCAAATCTCCCGCCAAAATTCAAATTTCCCGCCAAAATTCAAATTCCCCGCGGGTGGTGGAGGGTCTCCCGAGAGCCGGAGGAGGTGGTGGCCGCCGAATCCCTGTATTATACTACTCATGGCCAAGTGTCATGTCAATGTGCGTGCCGAATGTCATGATTCTACCTCTCCTATAAGTGTGCCAAATGATAACATATACGTGTAAAAGTACAAAATCAAGTTGAAATCGAGAAATACAGCTGTATTTAACGTATTAGGGATAGAAATACGACGAAAAGTCATAGGACAAAAGTTGTAGATCTCTCCAAAATGAAACGCCATTTGCTTTCTGATTTGTAATACGACTTACTGATTAGCCACCAATTACCCCGAAACGAAGGTCTGCACCGTCGTTAAAATTGCATCCATATTTGGGAATTTTCCTGGGCCAAACGTTATACATTTGCATAGCTTAGAATATTTCCTCAAAGAAAAGGATGTCCAGCATTGGGGATTAGCACTCGCATACATACGTGGTAATTAAGGAAGAAAATAATACAGTTTAGTAAGTTGAAATTAATAGAAAATGGATTATAACTGAGAACATCCGGATGACGACAAATATGTAAATACCAAGTGAATGTGTTGGAAAATCAAATGCTTCTCAATAAATTATGCCGGTGTGAGTTATGGATATAAGAGAGCGGTAATCGGAGAGAAATTTAGGCGCAGGGATTCTTAGGTAATCAGCTAAGAAGATGAATATTTGTGTTATTACTTAAGCTATTCGAGGACCGTTATAACTAGAGACGGGAACTTGCCTATTTGCCTATTTTATTTCTGTGTTCAGAAACGAAGGCTTTTGAGATATAAATCTGTTTTAGGGTCTTTTTTAGCTATATTTCGTTGGTTTTATTGTGCCTATAAATGCCTATTTCAGGGGTTTGTGCCTATTTGGAGTATAAATGCCTATTTCATGCCTATTTTATGCCTTTTGACCGTATTTTTACAAAGCCGATTTTCTTCCAGTGCATTATATTGTAGCTTGTGTGCTCGACAGAATTATCTTCTCTTTTTCCAATATCTGTTTACCCCACGAACAAAAATGGGAATTCTCAGAAGTCATCAGAAATAGTTCTAGGAAAATTTCCATCAAGAGAAACAAGGAACAATTTGACCTCGAAGCCTTCAACCCCTCCAGCCTCTTACGACATATGCGAGAACGAGTCAAGGTCGAACTGCGTTGTACAATCCATATGCCCTGTACCTCTCTTTCGATGCTTTTTGTTCAGAACGTGTTATGATTTATTGTGAAGTGGAAGAAGAAAAAAGAAATGTGCTTGCGGCAATGCCCAAAGAAAAATCGTCAAAGTCCTACTGGTTTAAGCAGTGGATCACGGGGGATCCCAATTTCACGACGATGGAAGGGTAGTCTGTCAAGCCTGCAGTAAGGAGGTGAGTACGTTTGTTCCTTTTATCTTTTTTTGTGATTGAGAACTATGATCGCATTTCATTGCAGCATATATGGACCTATTCATTTATGTGTTGTGGCAAGTTGTTTTGTCGCAATGCTGTATTAGTCGTGAACTTTCAATTATTCCTTTATATTGCTAAAACATAAATCATCATTAAATTACTGAACGAGGAGTTAGAACGCCGGTGGTCTTTTGTCACAGAATGGATCAAAATTAAATCGGTGCTTTGAACTGTGATTCATCTCCTGTGAAAATAGAGATTTGCAAATGAAATGCAATTTTTAAAACTCCCTTAAAAAACTGTGAACCGAGCTCGATAGCTGCAGTCGCTTAAGTGCGGCCAGTATCCAGTATTCGGGAGATAGTGGGTTCGAACCATACTGTCGGCAGCCCTGAAGATGGTTTTCCGTGGTTTCCCATTTTCACACCAGGCAAATGCTGGGGCTGTACCTTAATTAAGGCCATGGCCGCTTCCTAACCACTCCTAACCCTTTCCTGTCCCATCGTCGCCATAAGACTTATCTGTGTCGGTGCGACGTAAAGCAACTTCCCAAAAAATGTCGTGAATGCTATTACACTTCTGCTAAGCCTTCGCGAAACATAGGTTCCAGATTCAATGTAGCCCGGCTAGGACGATGCTACAAGACCAGGCCAGCGAAAAGACCCTTGGTCTGGATTGGTGAGGTCCGGTTAGAAACCGTTATGCTTGAGGTGGTGGGGGGGGAGCAAAGAGAGTCTGAGGGGCGTAAGTTCCCAGGTTAACAAGCCTCTAGCATCCCCTCCAGAGTCTTACTAAATTGTGACAAAAATAAGGATAAGGGCGCATGTCACGACAGTTTCGAATGACGCGGTTTTTAATTTTCAACGAGGGTGGCGGCCTTGTTGACACACACGATGCAGGATCTATTGCAGACGACAGAAAATAGTCTTCATGACAGCTGACCTGGCTGACCAAAGCTGGCGAATAGAAACAAGTAAAACGTTCACAAATCTGAGATTTATAGTGCCTCCGTTTTCATTCATCTTCTTGTTTCTGAATTTGGCCGCCTTTGGACCGCATTGAACCTAAGGCTTTCTCTTTTTCTTTGTCTTCTTCTCCTTCTTCTCCTTCTCCTCCTCCTCCTCCTCCTCCCACAACCTCTTCATCCTTTCACTTCTAACCTTCCTTTCTTTCTCGGATATGACCAATTCGGGTCTACATTTTGGTGGTTTCTCCTGGAATGTTTTGTTGTTGTACATTCGGCTTCTAAATTCTTTTCTGTTGTGAATCATACCCATTGTAATTCCACTTTATATTGCATCTTTTTTACCTCTTCTACCCACTTCGTCGAAGCTTTTAGTCCAGTGATGTACTTGAATATTTTCTTAGTTAGCCGTTCCTCATCCATTCTTCCTAGATGCCCATAGAATTTCAGCCTTCGCTTTCGCATGGTGACAGTGATTTTTTCGGTGTATTTGTATAGATCATTATTTTTGTAACCATCCACTCCCCATCAGCATTTTTCTGTGGTCCTAAAATTTTCCTTAAGATTCTCCTCTCCTTTTTTTTTTTCGAGATCTTGAAGCTCAACTTTTTTATTCATTGTCAGGCTCTCTGAAGTGTAGAGACCCTCTGGCTTTACCACTGTGCTGTAGTGTCTAAGTATCGCTTTCATTCTTCTATATAAGTAAAAATACTGCTAGGGCCAGCTTGGTGGGTCCTTGGCAAGCATAAAGGACGTATCTCTCCTCTACGCTACTCCCGTATCGTTTCACGTCTTTTTTATTATATTTTTCACTCGGTGAACTCGACACGATACTGCCAAATTATAACCGAAAATCCTTAAGGACATATTTCCATGTAAATTACTAATTCCTTTGTTCCTACTTTTAAGTTTTGTACTTCTGGAAACATCATCTCTAATAGTTTTTTTATGAATTGCATGATATATATATATACTATGCATTATTGCCAATTAGCCCAAATTTAGAAATTTAAGATATAGGGGCACTGTAATTGATGTCAATTTTATTATTTTACAGATCAAATGTGAGAAAAATACCGCATACATCAACTTAGAAATACTGCGATGCATCTGATACGAGTACAGAAATCTATATTAACGCAGCCTTTCTACCAGTCCACTTTGGGCAGCGACTAACAACCATTTCCTTCAGACCTATGCACTGCAATGTTGGGAACTAACATGCCCCTGCCTAAACCAGAGGTTCTTAAAATTTCAACAAGCTGCCGGGAGCAATCACCAAGTGGGAGAAGAGTGGCATGCCCCTGGAGGAGCCATTCAGGATTGTGGAAGAAGTCAGGGGAAGCTTTGTCCGAACTTCTGGGAAGGCAGCCACTGTCAACGAAATAAAACCAGATTAAGTGACTTCACTGAAGTTTTGTCCATTCATGTCTTGTAATATTGAGAGATCTTTCTTTCAGTACAAAAACATTATGCATGAAAGGAGAACATGTTTGTTACCGGAAATCATTGAAACTTGCTTGTAAATTCCTTGTATAGTAACTGAGTGTGTTATCAAATTATAAGCAATTTTTTCATGCCTATTTTGTTGCCTATTTTACACGTTAGTGCCTATTTAAGTGCCTATTTTGGGTAATTCAAGAGCCTATATGCCTGCCTATTATAACTGTTTTTAGTGCCTATAATTCTCGTCTCTAGTTATAACCTCCAATGATATTCCGCCAATATCCCGCAGAATGGCCGATTGACGACTATCTTGCTTTCTACCCAAGGAACAACCACGAATTTAAAGGAATGATGAGGAAAATGGCAATACGTTACTTCCCTGCTGGCAAGCAGTCAGAGACGTTGCCATGGTAACCCACATATTCGTTGTCGGTCTGTCGATCACTCAATACAGAGCATGGTATCGGCAGAAAATAGTAAATTTCTCCGTCATTTGAAGAGTAAGGTAAATTATGAACATAACGAAAGTTGTTTATAATGAAGAGACCTTTCACATACGGTTCACAGAGTTTACAGAAAATCAATAGTATGAGAGAAAATGGAGGAAAACCGTTGTGGTTTTCCTGTAAAAAAGATTTTAAAATGATATGCATATCGAAACCTTCATCGGGATGGGTAGGCTTATACTCTAAATATGAAGTTTGGTTGAGATCTATTCAGCCGTTTCGACGTAATTATGGAACAGACAAACAGACAAACAAACAGACACGAAAAATAAAAACCACCGATTCGGTCTTGAGTTGACGTAAAACGGATAAATATTTGAAAATTTGGCAGAAAAAAGGGAATTACAGACAGTGGACCCCCTACAACTTTATGTATAAGATTTCTTCTTCCGTGTTATGCCAAGTTCATTCCAAACAGCTCTGTTTGTTGATGAACCATCAATAACTACTCATTATTATGATTAACATTATTTTTACTATTGCATACATTAAAATAAGAGCAGATAACACTTCAAGAATCCACATATTATGTATCGGGAGAAGCAATCGCACTGAACGCCCACACAACCCACTGTCACCGCGCATTGAATTATGTGACATTACGAGAAAATGGCCAGTACAGTCACGTCATAGTATAAAATGAAATATTGAACGTCACGTTCCTGTAATATATGACTGTACTTCCCTTTTTCTCCGATAATCGTAAAATTAGACAATAGGACGTAAATCAAATGCAATATTATCATGTACTTTCCTTTATCTTTCACCCCAGTAACTACATTGTCATGTCGATATTCACACACCTCCAGGTATATATTCATCAAGGCAAGCACTGGCCATTGTCAGAATACGCCCTACGTCAATATGAAGATCATCTGGGTCCTACTACTCGTGCTGGTGAGTTCTTTGCTTTCAAATACTTTTCATAACTATCTTCAGCATTCATAGTACAAGCAATTCGACCGAGTCGATAATTCTCATTGTTGCACGAATATCTCTAACAAGTACTGCCTCATGCCGGAAAAAGTTGTGTGTCCAAACGCAAGTACCACTGAAGTGCCACCTGTCGATACAATCGTGTACTTTATTTACTTCCTACTTATGGCTCTGACAGTAAGAAAGTTTTCGAGGTAGGGGTGGTTTTGAATACAACTTCACACTGGAGCTGTTATTAGGTGAGGAAAGCAATGGCAAAATCTCCTCTGCCGGTTTTGTGTATTTCCTATACCCGCATATCATTCGGTGGTGCTGCCAGGCTAATAATCTCCCAGAAACATTCTCAAGAAATGAAAGTAAATCTCTCTTCTGAAGGTAATATGCTACTTCAATGACAGAGAGCGAAGATAACTAAAGCCGCATCCAGCAGCAAGTTGCGTTTAGTTATCCCCAAAGAGTCAGGGAATGTAGAGAGAAACCACACTCCTCTTATAATGAACAACAATTCAACTAGAAAAAATTCGCTTATCGAAATTCAAATTACAGTCACATAATGGTAACAATAATAGTAATAATAATGAAATTGTATCTGAATCCCCAGTATCAAAAGTTGCTGTATGCTAGGATACGTGTAGAAGGTGCCTGCTGTATCGAAGGAGCCTCGGTCACAAGTAAACTGTGACCGAGAAGGATAGCAGATGGTTCTCTAAACACACTTCAGTGTCTAGTACGCCCCTATGTGCTATCGCTGGAACCAAACTAATGTCTACCGCGGAAGGAGAAAATTCTTTCACGCCATAAAATAGATAAAGAAATTGCTGAGGAAGGCAATGACGGCTGAGAGGCGAGAATGCGCTGGCTATGATCGAGAGGCAAAATTCAGAACGGGAAGCAAAAGAGACACAATTCCAAGCTGACCGAACGGCGAACAGTTCGAACTTGAAATGCACACTTTGATTCATAATTACTCTCTGATTGGTTTGAATTCATTGCTATTACTGTTCCTTTACACCTCTTTTATATATTCATTCCTTGTACTTATCAGTGTCCTATCTCGTGGCGGAGATACATTTTACTCCCTTTTTAAACATTGTTATTCCTTGTTTTAATTTCGCCACATTTCAAAAAACAAAATGGCGTCAATCATTTCCCGAACGCGTTTCTCCGTTATAATATGTTTTCCAGTTAGTGGATCGCTCTGATGAGCTGTGTGAGCCTTTCTTTATCATGTTATGGGAGCCGGTCGACTTTATACTTAGTATAACTTTGCTCTTACATTGCGCCGTTTCTGTTTCTCTAGTTTTCTTTCTTTCTTGTTTAATTCCACTTTGGTGCACGATCTATCTTGTTGTGCCCTTCAACCTCAATATTTGACAGAAAGAACAGAGCGATCAACGCCTCCCATCTTTGACGCATAGCCAAAATACGTTTGGTATATGTGTCGTCTTCACCATCATTTCATCCTCATCACGACGCGCGTCAAGTCAAAAGACCCGCATTTGGCGAGCCGAACTCCCGGCACTAAAAGCCATACACCATTTCCATTTCAGTGAGTCAGTTTGGAAAGTACGCATCTCCCAGTGATTACAGTCCCAGAGGAGGCAATTTATATGGACTTCAGGCCGGAGCAAGACGGGCCCATACCCTACGCCGGCAACTCTCGCAGGTTGATATGACGTGACTCGGATGAATGTAGGGCACTGTAACGTTGAATTTTGTGGCAACAGTAAGTGCTTCTCAGATGGTGCTCCATTATGGTGTAGGTGTGTTTGGCGACTGTTGAGGAGGAGCACACGCAGTTTCTGACTCAGCGTTGCAGGGAGGGGCCTAAGAAGGGAAGGTTTTTACAACAGAATTTTAACACCAAACCTAGGTTAACTTAGAATGTAACTAAGCATGTACTTAACTTTTTAACTGCCGTATCCGTCATTGGACTTTGAAGATCTTAGTTTTGCGATTGGCTGAATCGCAGTCGCAGGTTTCCCAGCCAAGACGTGCGGGGTCTCCCAGGCCCCTTCTTCCCTCGATCCTCCGTTGTATATTTATTTGGAGGAAGGCGCCTCATGATATGAGATCTTCATGATCTTAGCAGCCGAGCACATTTCTACAGATAGACCCACATTTCAAATGATGCTATTCCATACAACAAAATGGAGAACACACAGCTCCGCGCTATCAGCACTTTGGTCCCAGCGCTCGTTGACGACGATATTCTCGACCCTTTGTATGGGAGCTCCCTTGATTCACAGGGACCTTGCTCACAATAATGCATTTGGTATTTTTTAAGTTCAGGTTTAGACCAAGGTTTTCACATGTCTCCACCACTTTCGACAAGATCTGCCGCATGTCGTCAGTCTATTTATACAGCATTCTTTCCTCAAAGAATATGCGTATATAGTGTGCTAAGAGGCCACAGAACCAGGACTATGATGGCGCTTAGGTAATGCAGGCAGAACTCAGAGTGAGGTGTGGTGAAATGTTACTGGTCAAAATCATGTTTAAGGTGTTCATCTCTCAGCTGCTCGTCTCCTTACTGCAAAGTCTTCCCAGCCCAAAGCTTCCAATATTTTCATAAAACTACTCTTAGTCGGACGCCGTCTAGAGTAAATTTCGCTGCCCGACACTGGGTACCTCCATCCTGTTCTTCAGTCAAGTAATCATGGCGAGACTCTCATAAGCTGGACGGGTCCTACCAGTGACTTATACGCCTCTGTTTTACATCCTTACTGCGACCCCTAAATACACCCATAACCATATGAAAAGATCTGTAAAGCTCACCTAGGTACTTGCAGTGATCCATATGTGCTATTTTCACAGCATCGACACAGTAATTGATATACAAGAGAACACCGTCGTCCAGTAACATTGTCTTGCAGCATCCACTCTTAATCATAATATGACCAGAGATTGCAGCACCTACTCTAATGTTTTCTAAAAATGTTGCAACCTAATCAGTCACACCTAGTCTAGTCCAATAGAGCTCACTTCCTTGATCTGCCCTGTTAATAGGCCTTCCATAGGTAAATGGCGATGCAGTCCATTTGGCCGCATGAATATAAAATATTTGGCATATCTTGCTTTAACCATGCTAGTTGATCCTCACTGGAATGTATTTTCCTAAACACAGATTTTCTTCTATCAGATCAGTTTGAAATTTTGAAAATGTGTGCAATATAACCAGAAAGAATGCTTTCCTCGGGTTCCACGGATCACATGTAAAGCTGACTGGCCCATAACTGACCTATTAATTTTTATTCAGCTAATCCTTTGTACACTGGCAATACTGTAGTAACTCTGAATTAATTTGGGATATATACTGCTACACTACCTGGAGCAGCAACAAGTAGACTAGCGAAGCGATATCTACTGCTACATTTCCCGGAGCAGTAGCAAGTAGATCATCCAGGCGACATCAACTGCTAAAATACCTGGAGCAGTAACAAGTAGTCCAGCAATGCGATATCTACTGGTCCAACGCCTGGAGCAGTAAGAAGTAGCTCCGAAAGGTTATATCTACTGCTACACTGCCTGGAGCAGTAAGAATTAAACCAGCCACGAGGTATCTACTGCTACACTGCCTGGAGCAGTAAGAAGTAGACCAGCCAGGTGGTATCTACTACTACATTACCTGGAGTTGTAAGAAATTGTCCATTCAGGCGATATCTACTGCTACATTGCCTGGAGCAGTAGCAAGTAGTCCAGCCAGGTGGTATCTACTACTACATTACCTGGAGTAGTAAGAAATTGTCCAGTCAGGCGATATCTACTGCTACATTACCTGGAGTAGTAAGAAATTGTCCAGTCAGGCGATATATACTGCTACATTACCTGGAGTAGTAAGAAATTGTCCAGTCAGGTGGTATCTACTACTACATTACCTGGAGTAGTAAGAAATTGTCCAGTCAGGCGGTATCTACTGCTACACTGCCTTGAGCCGTAATAAGTCATCCAGCCAGGCGATGTCTACCGCTATCCTGCCTGGAGCGGTAAGAAATAATCCAGCCAGGCGATATCTACCGCTACACTGCCTGGAGTGGTAACAAATACTCCAGCCAGGTCAATCTACTGCTACCCTGCCTGGAGCCGTAGTAGTCCAGGACGTACGCACGAGTGTGAAGATGAAGGATTGTTTCAAGTGGGTGTCCTTGCTCATCTTGGAAATACCGTGGATTGTGAATTAAATGTAGGGTTTAATTTTCTATGTCAAAAGTTTCCGATCTTCGTTACAGGTTGACACGCGACGATTCGCATCAACGGAGAACCAAGAAAAACGTTCTTATGATAGCAATGAAATGAAGCAGCTTGATTCGGTGACTTCTGTACATCCACCATTACACGGTAAGTCCAAGTGTTATAGTTGCTGATCGATGTAATAGAACCCTCATTCACACTCGGTATTCCTTAACTCATGAAGTAGGACCTCATTCTGTGTGGGCGAAATCTTCTTTGTATCTATTGCGTATCTGCTAGGGAACGTGCTTGTGTCACACTCCACCATATTCAATATTGTACAATGCGTTCTGATATTCCGGAGGGGATTGGAATTAATTTCAGCAAACGAAGAATAACAGAAACTGTACTGGTCTGAATAATGGAAGTAACAATCCACCAGCGAGTGAGACAGGTGTGTAGTCTGTCTGTCTTACAGTTCAAAGTGTATATAGAGCAGGCAATGTGGGATATGAAGAAGCAGTCATTGTTCTGGTGGAAATCAAACAAATGCTAGGGAAGGGCAGTGGAATGTAGTAGATAAAGTCAGGTGAAGTAAGTGATATAAACTAGTAAATGTACTCACTAAGGAAGTGGAGGAATTTCGAGAGCTAGGAAATAACAGACGACACTAGCTGGACATTTATCGAAGATCAGCATTTGGTAAATGACGCCTTCTTTTAATGGCAATAAATATACAATTCAGGGTGTCGTTTGCAAAAGTATTTACCTGGAACGTGAGACTCCATGAGATAGAAACATGATTATCAGAGAAAGAGAGTAGAACCTTTGAAATGTGGTGTTACAGAAGAGTTCTTGAGGTAAGTAATGAAAACTCGTGTACTTGCCTCGAGGTTGTGCAGTTCTTTCCAGCAGCACTCCCAATGGGGGTGAGCATATTGAGGTACATACCTGCAGCCCTGCCAACATTACATTTCTCGAAATAGTGGGAAAGAATAGTGGGCCCTCTAGCATTGCAAGTAATTGCGCTAACCGTTACACTGTGAAGCTTAAGGTGAGATGCACTATCATAGAACAAACCAAGAGCACTTGACTGGTGGGAGTTATGGGATAAGTATGGAAAAGTGTTTAGGCTTATGACGGAGAACAGGGGAAGTTCGGAAAGACAGGTAGGCCTAATATTTTGAGGGGTAGAGGTGAGGGCAAAGGGATCAAGGCAAGGGGAGTTTTGACGAGTGTACCCGTGAGCCGTCGCTGGTAAAACACAGAGGGAAATAGGGGAAATATCAGAGTGTTACAGGAAGGTGACAGGTAGGAATAAAGAGAAACGTGGAGACTAGTAGGGGACGCGATCTGATGAAGTGGATGCTTAGGGGCTTTACGTCGCACCGACACAGATAGGTCTTATGGCGACGATGGGATAGGAAAGGCCTAGGAGTTGGAAGGAAGCGGCCGTGGCCTTAATTAAGGTGCCTGGTGTGAAAATGGGAAACCACGAAAAACCATATGAAGTGGATGGGGTCGAGGATCTGGTCATTGAGGACTCTATAGTTAGGCTCGTGGAGAAAGTACGTGGAGGAAAGGGAACCAAGGTAGAGGAATGAGGACGGTAAGAATTTTGTGTGACAGTTATTCATGTTGGCACGAATAACGTACGGCAAGCAGGAATAACTACCAATATAGTGTGGGTTCTTGTTATGAATTAAAGGGCGAGCAGATTGTTATCAGTGGGATACTTTCTAGGAGGGTTTACTGAGTGGAGGGGTACGTTACATGAAACTAAGGAGTAGATTTATGTGAGACTGGGAGTGAGTCTTCTATTGAGTATGTATGCATCAGACAGGGATATGTTTAGGAGAGAGATACGGAGGACAAGACAGCGGAGGTGTGATTACAGGGACGTGGTGGTTGTTAGGAATTAATTCATGTCTAAGAAGTGACATAATGTTGCGGAAATTTCTTCCGAAAATGGAAAGTTTATTGTAGAGATAGGATGTGATCGATAGCAGGGGGAGTATTTATTCGGATTAAAGAAGAATTTGTTAGCTATTAAAAGGTTAAAGATGGGAAGCATGAAGTTCAAGAGATGATAGTTTGGGGGATACAGACATCGATGTGATTGATACAGACGCGGAAATATTTGATAAGGTAAACAATGATTTGGGTAACGACACAGAAAAATAACGGGGTTGTATTGATTGGTCAACTGTTAACTCGGAAGGTAATGCGAATGACGGAAATTTAAATTAACCTGTGAGGAAGAGGTGGATGAGATAGTGACGGGATCGAATAGATGAAGGAATATTATTGATGTGATGGTGGCAAAACCAGATGAGTGTTTTGAGAAAATGCTATGAAGGTAAAGGTGACCAGGGTGGTGACGAATTCTTTTTTCCAGAATGTGAATAGTGCTGTTGCATAAGTCGTGATGTAGTAATGTGTGTGATGACCTCAGTGAGCATGGAGCGCTGGAGAGTCTGTAGCGAGAAGAGTCCTTCCTTTTCATGTCCGTTGTGGCTCTTACCTTTCTTTTGATGACACTTTCGACCCGCTGTGGTTAGACATGAGGGGAAGTACCTCTTAAGGACGGTTATCAAGTTAAGGAAAGTTGGAAAGATCAAAGTGTCGCCGAAACTTAAAGTGACCAGAGACGTTCTTCACATCCCTTGTAAGATCATTCTACCAGAATTAAACAGTTCCTACGTCTTGAATAACATGTACACACTAAGCTGTGACTGACATTCTATACTAATATTATAAAGAGGAAAAATGTGTTTGTTTGTAATGAATAGACTCAAAAATTACTGAAACGATTTTAGAAATTACTTCACGTATAGAAAGCTACATTGCCAGTGAGTAACATGGGCTGAATTTTATTTTCAAAACAATTCCAGGTGGGGGGCCCGGGGGAGGAAGAGATATAAAAATAATAGGCTAATATAGGCAAACTATCGAATTTGTCGTGTAAGGACGAGACAAAGCTCAATTTAGTCATCTTGACGCAAAGAACAAAACTCGGTAATCCCTACGGGCCCAAGAACCATGTTTTAAGGCCCTAAAACCAACCGTTACGGAGATATTGGCACCACACCACCCCTCCTCTAGGAATCGGATAAAGTAATGAACTGCCGTAACCATGGCAACGTCAGCTCCAGGATTCTACAGCAGCGAAATTACCTAGAATAAATCACAAACACCTAACATGTTACAGACATGAAAATTAGTATTTGGAATTCCCCTTAAAAGTAAAAGAAGACAAATATTCGTTAATATGAGGATACATATATCTCAAAAAATGAAGATGTTACAGAGTTTGGTACTTGGAATTTCCTTTAAAAATGAACACACTCCTTTTGGAAAATCCACTTAGGGGGTGAAAAGAATTTAAAAAACCGGGTGAATTTTTAAAATGAGTATCTTCTTCTTCTATCATTTTACCCACACCTGTGGGGTTGCGGGTGCGTACTGTGTCGCACATGTGGATTTGACCCTGATTTACGGCTGGATGCCCTTCCTGACGGCAACCGTATGTGTAGGGGATGGAATCTATACTTCTATACTAATATTATAAAGAGGAAAAATTGATATATTTGTTTGTAACGGATAGACTCAAAAACTACTGAATCGATTTTAAAAATTACTTGACCTATAGAAAGCTACAATGCCAGTGAGTAACATGGGCTGTATTTTATTTTCAAAACAATTCGAGAGGGACGACGGGGGAGATATACAAATATTAAAATAATAGACTAATATAGGCGAAATCGAATTTGTCGTACAAGGACGAGACAAAGTTCAATTTAATCCTCTTGACGCAAAGAACAAAACTCAGTAAACCCTTCGGGCCCTAAAACCAACCGTTAAGGAGATATTGGAACCACACTACCCCTGATCTAGGAATCGGATAAAGAAACGAACGGCCGTAACCATGGCAACGTCAGCTCCAGGATTCTACAGCAGCAACATCATGCATGTACGTTTGGCATACCTGCCAACAAAAACTGATACACATATGACTCACTATCTGGAAAAGTAAACTGTTGTGTAAGACGCTCATAGCACTCCTTTGGGCGGAGATGGAAAAGGAGTGAAGTATAAAAATAATAGCCCCGGAGATCTCCGTAGTACAGCGACCAGCGGTTGCCGACGGGCCTCCGTATTTACGTACTAGCTTAGATTTCAGCATTTTGCGGAGTCTGTTACATATAGTTTAAACTATTTTCTATCAAATCATGGAGTAGTAGGATCACTGATGTTATTAGTGCCGATATTTTTGTCCACTTTTACGATTATTGTAACCATGAAAACAACCTGTATACTATATGACTTGAAAAAATTTCTCGACATTTATACTCAGATTCATTATATGATGTGCGACATGAGTGACAAGCCCAGAGGATTATAATTCTCGATAATTATAGCAGTTTCTTTTATGCATCGCGTATTTCCTTGATCATTTGTAATAGTTACGAAATGTCGGATCAAACAAATACATTCAATAAAATTATAATTTGTAATGAAAAGGTGGACACAATAATTTTAATCTTGAAAGAGTTCTACTAATTTCTGCGTACTTAAGTAAATACACCAGTGATATAAATAACTCATGAAGTCAGTCACACCGATAGTATGAGTAACTAAAGCCAGTTTCTTATAACCCGTACGAAGAACGAGTACTTCTGCTAGTGAGGAATATTTTAATATTAATCTGATTTGGTGATTTTCGTAACTGTTGATGCTATCCATACATCTGTTCAGTAGACGTGCATAATAAACCAAAAGTTGTGTTTTATGTTCGGTAGATGTACATATTACACTAAAAGTGTGTATTTCTGTTCAGTAGACGTACACATTACACTAAAAGTGTTTTATGTTCGGTAGATGTACATATTACACTAAAAGTGTGTATTTCTGTTCAGTAGACGTACACATTACACTAAAAGTGTGTATTTCTGTTCAGTAGACGTACATATTACACTAAAAGTGTGTATTTATGTTCAGTAGACGTGCATATTACACTAAAAGTGTGTATTTCTGTTCAGTAGACGTACACATTACACTAAAAGTGTTTTATGTTCGGTAGATGTACATATTACACTAAAAGTGTGTATTTCTGTTCAGTAGACGTACACATTACACTAAAAGTGTGTATTTCTGTTCAGTAGACGTACATATTACACTAAAAGTGTGTATTTATGTTCAGTAGACGTGCATATTACACTAAAAGTGTGTATTTCTGTTCAGTAGACGTACATATTACACTAAAAGTGTGAAAATGTAGACGCATGCATAGGAAACAGAGGGATTGTATGGACCTCTCGTAAGAAGGGAATAATTTATTTTGAACTATAAATAGCTGCAGTTAGGAACTTGCTTTTTAGTATGAGTTTCCTAATAAATTTTCACTCTGCCCTAGCGAGAACCTTGGTTTTCCGCTTTCTCTCTCGCACTTGCACTTAATTTATTACTGGCAATTAGTACCACCCTTCGTTTAGATCCTTGGCGGCAGTATGAGAAAGAAGAGTTTCTCTGACATTATGGAATACAAATAACGCAAAGTGAAGTTAGTGTCGCCCACTGACATCTGGTGACTCTACCGGCAAGTACAGGCGTCTTCGGCAGTCCGCCGGAGTGAAAAGGCTAGTGGTACTTCAGCTTTATCACAACCTTGAAGGAGGAAAATCTAAGAATGTCTCCTGTTTTTAGCGTTCTGAGTCTCCTTAAGAAACACGTAGTTGTGGGAGAGGCTTTTATCTCACTGCTCGGTGAAAGCTGGGATGGTACCTATTATTCAGTGTTCCCGTCCAAGCGACAGTTCATACGGTGTTGGACTGGAAGACCTTGTGGGCTCACTACTGCAGGATAGGAGGAGCAGGCCACATGTTGTTAGCTGTGTTCCAAACAGAATGCTACATACGTAAGTCTCCTAACATAGGATTCGAAAGTTTCCGGTGAAGTTTTTCAATACACTTCACAACCGGAAACCAGCTTTTTAATATGTGCATGTCCTATCAGTTACGAACATTTTCTCAGTTCATAACTTGCAAACTTATTCTCCGCTTTTCTTTCAGGTCAGACAGAAAAGGAAACATTCGATATTAATTTTTGTAACTTGTTTACGTGGCATCAGCTGTAAATGAGACAATTTATATCTTGTTGTAAATTCAAGGTTACTCTCCGTAAAACTGACACCAGCATGTTTTAATATGCCCGCTGCTGCTTTGAAAGTACAGTAATAAGTATTAATATCTAGTATAATAGTCTTTAGCCTTCTACTTGTGCAACAGGAGCTAAGTAAGGAATCTTCACCTTCAAGAATGATAAAACAAACCAAATACACCTTTCTGGAGCAGCATTATCATGATGAGTAATCTTTCTATAGCATAACAATAAATCTTTAAAAGAAAGAGTGAAAAACATACAATAATCTTGGTACAGATTTTGTTAAACATAACAATAATTTGAAGTGGGCCTTTTCGGTGAACGTGAAATAATTCCTTCTTTATATTATTTACATAGTTTCTGATAGATTTTCAGGATTACAATTTATCAGAAATTAAATATTTGGCGCGTGTTTTTCTTCCAGGTACCTCGATGTCTCAAGGTATAGAGCCAGTTACACCTTCAAATACTACACCAGCTGCTGCTACTACTACTAAACCAAAGTTCTGTCCTCATTCGGGTGAGTGAAAAACGGTTAATTGGTTAAGCAGGTTAACTGTGACTTGTGTACGTGAGACCAAACGAATATTCGTTTATGGCTCACATACATCCCGAACAGAAACCATTCAGTTTCTCAAGAGACGTTCAGGGTTTTTGGCATTCCTAGTCCTGGATATCCTTCGATGAGAAGAGTAGACGAAGAGAAGTGTAATCTAAAGGTGGCCATGCATATTACTTAAAATCATCCCCACGTAGAAGGGAATTTCACGCACGTAGACAGTTTCAATTGGCCATTCAGTGACACGACATATAACTAAAGAGTTGTTTAACCTGAAGTACTCTTGCGGGATTCTTACACTCCACGACACTCGAATTTCCCACAACACAAACGTTCCACAGATAAAGTGCTCACTCTGTAGTTACTGTATAGGCGCTTGCTTGGAGCAGCAGTCTGCAGAACGAGTGCACGAGTAAAGAGAATATGATAAACTTGTTGTAAGAGGAGATCCGAGAGAGCCTTGGGTCTGAGCTGGAGGTCGGATCCAGTGAGTGTTCCATAGCTGAGAGACGTATCGTAGCCACACACGCGAACCGATGATACTGTCACGTGAAAACGACTGTAGGCTTGTATTTCAGAGGTCGTGGATTCGACATCCCTCAGTGCAATTTTCCGTGGCTCCTCAGTTCGGCACGAGACAAATATCTGTGTGTGAGGTTATCTGAGTTTGTGTCATGTTGTATGGAAGGAAAGCAACAAGAAACTACTCCAATAGAACTACTAGGGATCTACACTTCCTGACTTTTAGTTTCCAAGCGAAATGCAATACATCCACAATTTAGCAAACAGCCTCCATGGTGTGCTCAACTCTGTCTCACTCGTCAGCTGCTAGAAGATGTAAGAGCGGTGCTAACTCTACGTATTTATTACCAGCACTGTACCCGTTCCTCGAACATCAGTGGAATACAAGTCTTCTCCAAGAATTTGCGGTTCAGGTCACATACTACTTCCGGTGTTTAAATGATAATTTCATCGGAAGCTTGTGGCAGTAGTGAAAAGTACGTCAAACCTCAACCAAACGCGGATAGAACCTCAACAACGGTACAGTAAAACACTGTGACTGAACAGTCAAGAAACACGTTGTTATTGATGTCTCCCCTATTCGTTTGCGCTATCAAAAAACTAAATTGACTGCTTTGTTCCATCTGTAATGCGATGTGACATGGACACAGCATCGCACAGGACTGCAACTAAAAATCATATCTGATATTATCCGGTTATAAGGTCAATCTGTACGTGAAAGAATCGAACAAAACCTGCGATTCCTACAACTTGTGTTATATCACATTTTTCAGTGAACCAAACCTTAACTCAGACAACTCCTTAGACCTCCCGAAAGAGAACTACACTATGTGATGACCCTAAAGTCACATACACCCTATAACAGAACCCTGAATGCTTACACACCAGTGACTTATGTCCCGCTGTATTCCAGTGTTAAGCGTTTCCTTTCACAATATTGTCATAATTTGGCTTGAGAAAGGCGGTTCCCTTGATGAGTGCTGATGTCATGTATGCTCCTGTTTTGTATAAGTCCTCGTTTATTGTACAGTAGTGTATAACATGGGCCTCGCAGGCCAACACTGTGTTAAGTTGTTTAAAAGCTTCGATTAACCATTTAATATCTTCCAAGCGCCTGGCTTAATTCAACCAAAATTTGTACAAATGATGAAGTTAACAAAATGTGGTTCACTCTTAAGAAAGAATAATCAAATATGGATCAATCTTTGTACACACAACCTACTCTCCATTTACATATTTTGAAATGGTTCTAATGCTGCCAACTAAATTAAATACATAGAAGAAGCTTTGCAGTTACTGTTGTGGGCTGATCCGACTTTGACTATACACTGTACGCTAGAGAAAAGCACCTCTAACATGTGATGTATGCACATTTAGGCGGTTCCAGAATTATTAATATTAAGCAAATGGAGGTTCCAACGAAACAGGGGAAATGTAACTAAATTCGAAAAGAAGTTATAATTACAGGTTTTTGTTAATTATCTCACACATCTTTTACTCACGATACAATGTTACATCTCAAACAGTCAGCTCGCACTCATGGAGCTCACTGTATTGAACTTCAGTTCTCATCCCGTACCGTGAAGGGGTGGTGCGGGCCTCTCTCAGACCAAAGAGTAAGCTCACTGTATTGAACTTGTTACGCACTTCAGTTCTCATCCCGTACCGTGAAGGGGTGGTGCGGGCCTCTCTCAGACCAAAGAGTAAGCTCACTGTATTGAACTTGTTACGCACTTCAGTTCTCATCCCGTACTGTGAAGGGGTGGGGCGGGCCTCTCTCAGACCAGGGAGGTTTGTGGTGTGGAGAAGGTGAAGCGCCTATACGAGGAACTGTCCCAGCATTCGCCTTAGAGCAAGAGAATGCTGAACGGTTCATTAGAGAATATTGCGACAAGTGAGCCACAACCTGTCCACGTATTTCGCACACATAACCGATCATCTTCATGTAGATCCGCTAAAGAGAGCAGCGGGAGAAGTCTGTCCGACTCATAATTTGTTTTCGTGCGTGATATTAATTTTTACTCTTCAATAAAAGTCGAGTCACTTAAGGTGATTGGTGCAACATCTCCCCACAATACGTAACTCTCCCGTGAGGTGGGCAGACGCTCGTGTCTATGAAAAGCCCGGATCAGAACATCAATCAAGAAGAATAGAAAATTACTGTATATTCGATAAAATGTTAAAGAAATGTCAACTGAAAGTTAAGAAAGGAATGAGTTGTCTTGGATTCTCTTCGTTTAAAATTGTACTCTCCCAGCGGTTATCAGCACAGCTCAATCATGACGACTTACAGTCCTTCTGAAGCTCATATGAGAAAACTGGTGAAGGTGGCTTAAATGGTCGTGCTACTGCTGCAATAGTACAACGTTTTAGTGGGAAGCAGGAGCATGCTGAACTTTCATGAGCTAAAGCTTACAGAAGGAAATCTGTATAACTCTTCTTCGTTGTGAGTGAAAGTTTCTTCATTTTTGAGCATTTAATTCAGAGGAAAATGATAGTAGGTTGGCAAATCACGCTCTAGTTTTAATGTCTGTTCCCTTTCTGTACAACTGGGTACAGTCCAAAACAACACCTGCTACAGGGCGTGGCACCCCTCGTGACATAATTGTTAACATTCTAATTCATGTCATCATAGAATAGAGCAAGCGGGTGAAGGAAAGAAAGATGGCAGTCAGTCGAATAAAATTTTATGGAAATCCTTAGGAATATCCGGCAACATAAATAATCTAATACGCCAATTTCGAATCCAGCTGACTCTAGCGGAAAACTCTTGGCATTTTCAGAAGCGCCGCATATATATTTAGAGTCCATGACAAAGTACAGATTAAACACGACGGCGATATTGTTGATTATTCGTTCTAGAAATCTCCGGAATATTTCCAAGACAGCTAAATCATGTCTGAAATACTCCAAATTGTCCAGCTCCTGAAATGAGCTGCGCACGTCAGTCTATCACTAGATAGAACCAATGGTGGTACAGTACGCCTGCTGGGCAAGATCGTTAAGGCGTCAAGTCTATACCGTGGTTACCCGGTTCGAGTCTCGCCATCACAATGTTGGCCGGCAGAGTGGGAGAGGTTGTTGTATACAATTTCTAATCACTAGATTGCGTACCAAAACTCTCTCATTTGGAGCCAGGGCATGTTACACTTTTGACGGTGATTCCTCCGTCGGAGTGCGAAGTTAAGCCAAGAGCAAACAACTTTTTGCTGTTTGACAGAAGTAGGCTACGTGCCGGCACCGCGTTTCACCCTCTCCTTTTCTGCTATCATACATTCAGCCCATTAATTCCTCTTCTGTACACTACGGTGCCTTCTGACCATGTCATACATCAAAGAGTACGACAAATAATGAAGGATCGTCATTTTCACCCATAGGATAGTCTAAAATCTAAACGTGTGATGTTCTATCTGCCCTCAGGTTACCAACTGTTTGGAGGTTTCAACTGTTATAAAAGATACCATGAAATTAAGAGCTGGAGTGACGCCAGGGAGCAGTGCAAGAGTGACGGTGGTGATCTCATGGTGGTGGAGAGTGAACGGGAGAGGAAAGAGGTGATCCCTTCAATGTTCAAGAATGCGAGCTCCAAACTGTCTGTTTGGATGGGAGTTTACAGGCTCTTATATGAAGACCGCTGGGAGACTGTGAAAGGTGAGTTCTTCTCTAGTTCTCTTCTACTCATGAAGTACCGGATGTCGGACGGAAGACATTTGCCATATTAAACAACAGCAGTCGACATTTAGCTATGTCACTGGCTGATGAGCGCATGAGGAGCAGATAACCACCCCCTGTTAACTTTAATCAAGGGAGGAACTAAGAAGTCCTGCCAACAGTAGCTTTCTGAGTTCAAATTGGCAGGTTCGATTCTCGCTCAGTCCGGTGCTACGTCAGACTCGTGTCCATAGATTTAGTGGCACATAAAATAAATCCTGATGTGCAAAATTCCGGCACGATGGAGTCTCGGAAAACCATGCGAATGAATTTATTGTTGCGCAAAAGTAATAAAGGGAATTAAGTCCAAAGGAATGTAAAGGGCCGTCAAATGCGTGAACAGTCGCAACCTAAAACCGTGCGGGTACGAGGACATTCTTCCGTCAGCAGACCTCTTGGTGTTGTTGGAGAAGTGATCTACCTGTTGCAGTTTTGTATCTCCGACCTGACATTCAGTTCTCGGAACTTTCTTCCCTACTGACATTACTTTAGTCTTTGTAATGCTAATTGTCATGTCATTCTCACTGCAGCACTTTTCAAGTTCCATGATATTAGATTAGCCACGTGCTTTTGATAGCTGTCATCTTGACAGCCCTAACCTCACTTTTATGGACAACAGAGCATCGCTAACCTCACTGCTCCAATCTTGACGAGGCTAAACCTCATTGCTGCCACCTCATGCACGTGGTAATTTAAAATCCACGTGCTTGTTTTTTGACAGCTGTCAGATACGGACCACGTGCACCAGTTTTGCTGAGGAGTTTAAATAAGTGAACAAGGCTAACCTCAGTGCTGCAATCTTAACAGACCCAAACCTCACTGCAGCCACATAGGGGCACGAAATTTAAAATCCACATGCTTTTTGAGAGGTGACAGGTCCTAAACACCTGCACATGTTTTGCTGAGTATTTTAAACAAGTGAACATAGCGAACTTCGCTACTGCTATCTTGACAGCGCTAAACCTTACTGTTGCCACCTAGGGCTGCCATCTTTAACCACGTGGGAGCGGAAGTTAAAATCCACGTGTTTTATGATAGCTGTCAGGTCCTAATCGCATGCACGCGGAGAATAAGCAAGTGACCTAACTGCTGCCATCTTAACAAACCCAAACGTTGTTGTTACCACCTAGGAGTACGACTCGTTACCTGAATGGTCAGCGTACTGGCCTTCGGTTCAGAGGGTCCCGGGTTCGATTCCCGGCCGGGTCGGGGATTTCAACCTTCATTGGTTAATTCCAATGGGCTGGGGGCTGGGTGTTTGTGCTGTCCCTAACATCCCTGCAACTCACACACCACACATAACACTATCCTCTACCACAATAACACGCAGTTACCCACACGTGGCAGATGCCGCCCACACTCATCGGAGGGTCTGCCCTACAAGGACTGCACTCGGCTAGAAATAGCCACACGAAATTATTATTATATCACCTAGGAAGGCGGAATTTAAAATCCACCTGCTTCTTGACAGCTGACAAGTCTTAACCATGTGGGCGAGGAGTTTAAACAAGCAAACTTACTGCTACCATCTTAACATACCCAAATCTCACTGCTGCCATCTAGGGTGCCCGGATTTTAAATGATCTTGACAGGGACTTAGCCATGCTGCAGAATGTTTTTGACAGATCCTAAGGCCAAGGGGCCTAATCACAGCGGCACTGTCCTCGCTCTTAGAGTTATAGTTTTATTGCAAGCTGCCCTTCTCGATTTACCATCATCATAGAGGGCATAATTTAAGGCAAGTTCCCCTTCTCGTCGTAGTTCCTTCCCGTCACCCAGCCTTTCCCATCATTTGGCGGAAAATATGCAGTCCCCGAGCTAAACCGGCTCTTGGCAGGCAGGTAGATACTCAAGCTGAGAATCCCAAACACCTAATCTCCGAGGTAAACCTAGAACCCGCAGTCTTCTCCAACATTTTCCTGAAAATATGCAGTCTCCGAGTAAAAGCGCCTCTTGGCAAGCAGGGAGATACTCAAGTTGAGAATCCCTTGTAGTCGTCTTATAAGAGAAGTGCGCGCTGTCCTTGTAGCGGATGGTAAGGCGATAGGCTGTTGTGTTGGAGATAGCGACCATGCCACGCTGTTCACTCGGTAGGTCTCTCACGAATGCAATAATCTCAGGTAATGCGTCTGTTGTGAACAACCTACAGACTCAGCTATATGCTCTGTTGTCGGCACCCCACACGCTCAGTTAAGCGACCCGTAGTCGTTAACTACACAACATTCTGTGTTCTAAACACCTGTAGTTAGGACAAGAGACTTCATTTCGGGATTCTGTGTTCTAAACACCTGTAGTTAGGACAAGAGACTTCATTTCGGGATTCTGTGTTCTAAACATCACTAAGCGAATTGGCTGCGCGGTTTAGGACACGTAGATGTCGCGGCGTCAAACCCCACCTTGAAGATGCGTTTCCGTGGTTTCTTATTTTCACATTAGGAAGAATGCTGGAGCTGTACCGTATGTTAATCTCGGGTAAGCGCATGCGTGCCTGTAATTCAAGTTTGTACTGTTAGTGGTGGTGATTATTGATACACCGCAACGCTGCGTGTTGTAAGAGGTAGCATGGAAGTACTTCCTACCTATCGTAAGTAGCACCTTATAAGATAGTCGTGGTAGTGGTGATTATTGTTTTAAGAGCAATGTAAGTGTTACCGTGTTTTGGTGGATCAGCAGAGGTGAAAGAAGGTGCGGGCTGGAATGGGTCTAACTACAAGTCTGAAAGATGAATTTAAAATTTAAATAAAGGTTATATTTTCAACTGATAACAATATTTAACAATTTTCACTAGGCGAATAACAAAGAAAAATCAGGTACAATGCAACTTTACAAACGAAAGCACAAGTTAAGGGGTTTTTACAATTCTGGGCTACGAGCCCCAAAGTTTAACAATTTCTGAGCTCTCAGCTCACAACCACAAATTACTAAAGGGCAGACAACCCCTAATTACATGGAGCATTTGCTCCCACCTCATAAAGTCAAGCCTCCTAGAGGCACCTTTCAAAATACCAGAAAGAGCTGACCCGCTCTCAATCGTCCAAGCCTATTAAAGGCAATAACAGCTTATTACAATTAACTGCCATCAAGGCACAACTTATAACGGAGCAGGGATACCTCGTACCCATTCTACTGGGCCTTCTCAGAAAGGAAAACACAAACGGTTTAAATTCATGGCCCAAAATACAAGATTGAATGGAGGCGAGTACTTGCACTCCTACATGAAAGCTTGTTAAAACCTAAGTGGCGCTAAGCCGATACACAGGGGCTATTCCCACGCCATATAGGAGACTTGTATAAGAAATGTTAACACATTAGGAAAGATTAGAAAATCAGTTACGGAAACATAGTCACCTCAAGTCGAAATGGAGGGGAGCTCGAGAGGGTAAAGCACTCTCTATCCCCGATTTACATTTAAAGTAATAAGAAAATGTTTACATAAGCCGGCACTAAGTTACATTTTTGAACAGGTAGGATACTTTGAAAAGGTTTCGAACCTTCCCCGGAGGTTAAACTGCTGACCAAGAAAGAAATAAAGATGTTAAGAGGCCATTACCTTTGCTGAAGAGCTGCTGCTCGAAGGAAGAGGCCCAACCCGCCTCCTGCTATACTTCCATATACTAAGCCAGATGTTGTTGAAGTGGCGAAGAGCCGAGAAAAACAGCAGTTTTTAAACCCTCGTGGAAGATTCGAGACCATTCATGAATAATAAAGACACACCCGCTCAACTTTATTGGGTAGCTAAGAGTTACGCATGGAAATTCGAAGAAGAAACCTCTGATAGGTGGAAAATTAATTACAGAAATTACTGATTGGCTAAGTTCGAAATAGGCGGAAGGAAAGCTTAATATTGCCAACCCACAAATGAAAGAACAATATTTAGTAAAGACCAAAACTTATAAATACAAAATTTCTTCAACGAAATTTCCTTCACTTCTCACCAGGGTGCATAATCATAGTTTTTGGTAGAGACATCTGTGAGAGAATGTCCACACTTCTTGATAATTAGTAAACAAAAATAAATCGAAATTAACACAGTGACATCTTCAGATAAACGGTTGAATTAATTCAGTTTTAAAGTTCAGAGTTTCAGCTGTAGAGGAGTAATTTAACGCGGAAAATTGAAATGTGCGGCGTATAGGTGTACCAACCGCTACAGACCTCCCCCCCCCCCCAAAAAGTCCTTCCAAGTGGTGACACAGAAGAATGTTTTTTTTGTTTAACCCAACTTGATGAAAATTTGCTTCCCTGGTGATAGATTTGTTGAAGTACACTGACTGACAGAGCAAATGCAACACCAAGAAGGAGTGGTCAGAACTTTATGCCAATTGCAGGGTAGACTGACGTCACTGAGGTATGCTCATGATGTGAAATGCGCCGCTGTGCTGCGCACGTAGCGAACGATAAATGGGACACGGCGTTGGCGAATGGCCCACTTCGTACCGTGATTTCTCAGCCGACAGTCATTGTAGAACGTGTTGTCGTGTGCCACAGGACACGTGTATAGCTAAGAATGCCAGGCCGCCGTCAACGGAGGCATTTCCAGCAGACAGACGACTTTACGAGGGGTATGGTGATCGGGCTGAGAAGGGCAGGTTGGTCGCTTCGTCAAATCGCAGCCGATACCCAAAGGGATGTGTCTACGGTGCAGCGCCTGTGGCGAAGAGGGTTGGCGCAGGGACATGTGGCACGTGCGAGGGGTCCAGGCGCAGCCCGAGTGACGTCAGCACGCGAGGATCGGCGCATCCGCCGCTAAGCGGTGGCAGCCCCGCACGCCACGTCAACCGCCATTCTTCAGCATGTGCAAGACACCCTGGCTGTTCCAATATCGACCAGAACAATTTCCCGTCGATTGGTTGAAGGAGGCCTGCACTCCCGGCGTCCGCTCAGAAGACTAACATTGACTCCACAGCATAGACGTGCACGCCTGGCATGGTGCCGGGCTAGAGCGACTTGGATGAGGGAATGGCGGAACGTCATGTTCTCCGATGAGTCACGCTTCTGTTCTGTCCGTGATAGTCACCGCAGACGAGTGTGGCGTCGGCGTGGAGAAAGGTCAAATCCGACAGTAACTGTGGAGCGCCCTACCGCTAGACAACGCGGCATCATGGTTTGGGGCACTATTGCGTATGATTCCACGTCACCTCTAGTGCGTATTCAAGGCACGTTAAATGCCCACCGCTACGTGCAGCATGTGCTGCGGCCGGTGGCATTCCCGTACCTTCAGGGGCTGCCCAATGCTCTGTTTGAGCAGGATAATGCCCGCCCACACACTGCTCGCATCTCCCAATAGGCTCTACGAGGTGTACAGATGCTTCCGTGGCCAGCGTACTCTCCGGATCTCTCACCAATCGAACACGTGTGGGATCTCATTGGACGCCGTTTGCAAACTCTGCCCCAGCCTCGTACGGACGACCAACTGTGGCAAATGGTTGACAGAGAATGGAGAACCATCCCTCAGGACACCATCCGCACTCTTATTGACTCTGTACCTCGACGTGTTTCTGCGTGCATCGCCGCTCGCGGTGGTCCTACATCCTACTGAGTCGATGCCGTGCGCATTGTGTAACCTGCATATCGGTTTGAAATAAACATCAATTATTCGTCCGTGCCGTCTCTGTTTTTTCCCCAACTTTCATCCCTTTCGAACCACTCCTTCTTGGTGTTGCATTTGCTCTGTCAGTGAGTGTACATGGAAGAAACGTTAATCGATGAAAAGGACTCTTAATATTGAAGAAAAAGAATTTTGAAGAAAGAAAAAGAATCGAAGTCTTTTCGTTGATAACTTGTTAGACTCCAGATTTAGAGTGTCTTGTTTGCCGTAGAATACCGTACATGTATCTACTTTTAACGGGAAGACCAGCCGCCGCTGCCAAAGTCCAGTCGAGGTCGCCCGGACCCCTGAAGTACCCTGAGATACCTCTCTCCCGCACTATGAGAGGGGTAGTCGTCGTGAAAGACGCCGCAGATCAGAAGTGCAGGACAAGTCCCCGGATGAGTTGGCGGTAGGGGCACCGCTCATCAGCCATTGCCGGTAGATGGACTCCGGCACGCCGTACACAGGTAGACATCACGGGAGTGGAGTGGGCCCGTAGCCCACCTCGGTGGTGGTACGGCGCCGCACGGCTGCGGGGACAATGAAACAATAAAATCTCGGCGGCAGAATTGTTGTTTACATTTGTTTTCTTATTTTAGTGCACGATCTTGTTGGTGAGACAGAGGAGTGGAAATATTTTTATTGCCACTGGTATGGTTTAGCAGGAGACGGGAGCTTGGTAATGGCCGTACAGGAAGAGGCAGCAGAATAACCCGTGGGTAAGGTCTTATATCAAATATTGATTACAATTACAATTAAACTATATTGGGTCAGAAGGCCTCTGAAAATAAAAAATATAACCTTTACGCCGCAGCAACACATAGATGGCTAAGTTAACAATGACCTACAGGGGTTTAATTTGTGATATATGTACCCTAAAGATCCTCTCAGTGGTTGGATTGCTTACTAACAATGTTGCTGGAGTTAGGAAATCCAAAATTATGCACGGCCCATGAAATCTGGGGGCAAGCTTGCCCGCGGGAACAAAGTTCTTGACCATAACTTGGTCTCCTACCTTTAAATTGGTGGGCCTCCGTCCACGATAATATCTTCCCCTAACCATTTCATGAGAAATTTTAAGGTTGGCCTTAGCCTTCTTTCAAAGATCTCTAATATTATCTGGATCTATTGTCTCAGGTACAATATCACTAAGCGACCAAAAGTTAGAGAGCGGCGTCTTGGGTACAGACTTAAACATCAAGGAAGCTGGAGTAAAATTATGAGATTCATGAACCGCCGCATTTAAAGCGAAAGCTAACCAATGCAAGGACGTGTCCCACCTGGAATGATCATCATGATGATAAGCAATTAGGGCCGACCTCAGATTATGATTGACCCGTTCAGCAAGAGATGGTTGAGGATAATACGCAGAAGTAGTTACATGTGAGATGGATAGAACAAAACAAAATTTACGGAAGAGATTGGAGGTGAAATCTTTAGCATTATCAGAAACAATATATTGACACGGACCGAAAGAAGCGAATATGGAAATTAAACACGAAATGGTGTTAATCGGAAATAACCAGCAAAATCTTGTAAAACCATCTACACACACAAGGATGAATTTATTGGCCCTTAGACTGGGGGAAGGGTCCTACGTAGTCGATGTAAAGACGTTCCATGGGGCGCAACGCTTGGTGAGAAGCCAATAAACCTAGCTTAGTGGACATGCTAGGTTTACTCAGCCAACAAGTTTTACAAGCTTTTACCAATTCACGAATTTCACCGTCCATACCTTTCCAAATGAACATTTCTCTGATCTTTTCTCGAGTTTTGAAAATGCCTAAATGCCCCCCTAATGGGGTCTCATTGTAATACTTGAAGATCATAGGTACAAGAACAGCTGCAACCACAACTTTCATCTTCTTATCATGCCTCGACGGGCAACATAAAACACCATTTCTCAGCACATAAGGGACTACATGTTCCCCAGAAGAAAGGGTTTCCATGATCGGGGCCAGCGTCGGATCTTCACGTTGATATTTTTCGATATCCCGAAACAACATGGGAGCATCTGTTAGAATGGCATTTACAACGGGAGATATGGACTCGGGAAGAGAAGAACTATCTTCCTTTTCAAGGGGCTCTACCTCGTTGGAAAACATACGGCTTAGTCCGTCAGCAACAAAGTTTTCAGTTCCTTTTATATGCCTAACATCAAATTGGAAGGCAGAAATTCTGATGGTCCAGCGGGCTATTCGAACAGTGCCACGCGGCCTACCTAAGACCCAACTTAAGGCTTGGTTATCAGTCTCCAAGTCGAACTTGACATGTTCCAAATAGAGGCGGAACTTTTCTAGAGCAAATAAGACTGCCAAACCTTCAAGTTCATAAATGGAATACTTGGCTTCTTGAGCCGTTAAAGTTCTAGACGCATAGGCGATGGGTCGCCTTCCTAGTTCAGTCTCATGAAGAAGGACCGCAGCCACTGCCGACGACGACGCGTCGGTTTGAACGACAAATTTCTTCGAAAAATCAGACATGGCAAGAACAGGGGCATTACACAGAGCTAATTTGAGATCTTCGAAAGCGGCTTCTTGAGAAGGACCCCACTCAAACTTGACGCCTTTCCTACGAAGTAAGTTCAATGGCGCCTCTCTATTAGCGAAGTTAGGAATAAATTTCCTGAAGAAATTTATCATACCAATGAATCTGGCAATTCCTTTGATGTCCTAAGGAGGTTTGAAATCACGAATGGCCTGTGTTCTAGAATGATCTACAGCGACACCATCAGGCGACACAATATGCCCTAGACATGACATGGAAGGCTTAGCGAAAGCAACCTTGGACAACTTCACCGTTAACCCTGCCTTACGAAGGCGACTCAGGACCCTTTTCAGCTGATCTAGATGTTCTTCAAAGGTCTCAGAAAATACGACGACATCATCAAGATAATGGTATAAATACTCAAATTTGATGTCGGAGAAGACCCTGTCTAGCAGTCTCGTGAGCAAGGCTGCTCCCGTGGGGAGCCCGAAAGGCACGCGGTTGTATTCATACAAGTTCCAATCAGTGGCAAACGCTGTAAGATGTTTAGATTCTTCCGCCAGAGGGATTTGGTTATAAGCCTGATTGAGGTCTAAGATGGTGAAGAATTTAGCCTTTCGAAAACCTTGAAAAACAAGAGTGAAGGTCTGGAAGGGGCACAGATTGTAACACCACCTTCCGATTTGAAGCCCTATAGTCCATCACAGGCCTGAAGCCACCTTGGGGTTTCGGAACAAGGAGAATAGGCGATGAATACGCCGACTTAGAGGGCCGAATTATATCATTCTTCAACATTTGATCTATGATATCTTTCAACGTCTTCATTTTAGATGGAGATAGCCTATAAGAAGGAAAACGGACTGGAATCGAATCCGTAACCTCAATCATGTATTCAATGAGGTCAGTAACACCAAGAGTGTCAGAAAAACTTCTGGAAACGACTGACACAACTTGCGAATACTATCAGCCTGCTCCTCAGGTAGATGTCTAAGGTCTAACAACATCTCCTCCTGGGTAGGCGAAACAGATGAACATGATACAGAACTACATGATAACAAGGTGATTTTGAAACTACTAGCAAACTTGAAAGTGCACGACTTGCTCCGAGTGTCGAGCACTAAACCGGTGTGATAATTAATACATACATACATACATACATACATACATACATACATACATACATACATACATACATACATACATACATACATACATACATACATACATACATACATACATTATCATTATAGACTGTTATGCCTTTCAACGTTCAGTCTGCAAGCGTCTGAGAATTTACTAAACGTCGCCACAATCCTCGATTTGCAACTAGTGTTGTGGTCTCATTTAATTTTATACCTCTTATCTTTAAATCGCTAGAAACCGATTTTAATCATCGTCGTCTTGGTCACCCTCTACTTCTCTTACCCTCCATAACAGAGTCCATTATTCTCCTAGGTAACCTATCCTGCTCCATTCGCCTCACATGACCCCACCACCGAGGCCGGTTTATGCGTACAGCTCCATCCATCGAGTTCATTCGTAAATTAGCCTTTATCTCCTCATTCCGAGTACCCTCCTGCCATTGTTCCCACCTGTTTGTACCAGCAATCATTCTTGCTACATTCATGTCTGTTACTTCTAACTTATGAATAAGATATCCTGAGTCCACCCAGCTTTCGCTCCCGTAAAGCAAAGTTGGTCTGAAACCAGACCGATGTAGAGATAGTTTCGTCTGGGAGCTGACTTCCTTCTTACAGAATACTGCTGATCGCAACTGCGAGCTCACTGCATTAGCTTTACTACACCTTGATTCAATCTCACTTACTATATTACCATCCTGGGAGAACACACAAACTAAATACTTGAAATTATCGACCTGTTCTAGCTTTGTATCACCAATCTGACATTCAATTCTGTTGAATTTCTTACCTACTGACATCAATTTAGTCTTCGAGAGGCTAATTTTCATACCATACTCATTGCACCTATTTTCAAGTTCCAAGATATTAGACTGCAGGCTTTCGGCACAGACCGCCATTAAGACCAAGTTGTCAGCATAGGCCAAACTGCTTACTACATTTCCACCTAAATGAATCCCTCCCTGCCATTTTATACCTTTCAGCAGATGATCCATGTAACTTACGAACAGCAAAGGTGAAAGATTACAGCCTTGTCTAAATCCTGTAAGTACCCTGAACCAAGAACACATTCTACCATCAATTCTCACTGAAGCCCAATTGTCAACATAAATGCCTTTGATTGATTTTAATAATCTACCTTTAATTTCATAGTCCCCCAGTATGGCGAACATCTTTTCCCTTGGTACCCTGTCACATGCTTTCTCTAGATCTACGAAACATAAACGCAATTGCCTATTCCCCTCGTAGCATTTTTCAATTACCTGGCGCATACTGAAAATCTTATCCTGACAGCCACTCTGTGGACTGAAACCAGACTGGTTTTCATCCAACTTCCTCTCAACGACTGATCGCATCCTCCCTTCCAAGATGCCAGTGAATACTTTTCCTAGTATACTAATCAATGAGATACCTCGATAGTTGTTGCAATCCTTCCTGTTCCCTTGCTTATAGATAGGTACAATTACTGCTTTTGTCCAATCTGAAGGTACCTTACCAACACTCGACGCTAATTTTACTACTCTATGAAGCCATTTCATCCTTGCCTTCCCCCTATACTTCACCATTTCAGGTCGAATTTCATCTATTCCTGCTGCCTTATGACAATGGAGTTTATTTACTATCCTTTCCAATTCGTCATGCATAATTTCACCAACATCATTTTCCACCTCCCCATGAGCTTGGCTGTTTGCATCACCACCATGATTTCCTTTTACATTGAGAAGATGTTCAAAATATTCCCTCCACCTCTCCAGTGATTCCCTGGGATCTATTATGAGTTCACCTGAATTACTCAAAACACTGTTCATTTCCTTTTTCCCTCCCTTCCTAAGATTCTTTATTACTGTCCAGAAAGGTTTACCTGCTGCTTGACCTAGCCTTTCCAGGTTATTACCAAAATCTTCCCATGACTTATTTTTGGATTCAACAAGTATTTGTTTCACTCTGTTTCTTTCATCTACGTACCAATCCATGTCTGCCTCGGCCCTTGTTTGGAGCCATTTCTGATAAGCCTTCTTTTTACGTTTACAGGCTGCTCTCACTTCATCATTCCACCAAGATGTTCGCCTTTTCCCATCTTTACACACAGTTGTTCCTAGGCATTCCCTTGCTGGTTCTACTACAGCATCCCTGTATGCCACCCATTCACTTTCTATATCCTGAACCTGCTTACTGTCTACTGTTCGAAACTTTTCAGTAATCATATCCATGTACTTCTGTCTAATTTCCTCGTCCTGGAGATTTTCTACACTTATTCGTTTGCAGACAGATTTCACTTTCTCTACCCTAGGCCTAGAGATACTTAGTTCACTACAGATCAGATAGTGGTCTGCATCATCGAAAAATCCGCGCAAAACTCGTACATTCCTAACAGATCTCCTGAACTCAAAGTCTGTTGATATAGTCTGTTATGGATCTGGTACCCCTAGCCTCCCACGTGTAGCGGTGAATAGCCTTATGCTTGAAGAATGTATTCGTAACAGCTAAACCCATACTAGCACAGAAGTCCAGCAAACGCTTCCCATTCCCATTAGCTTCCATATCTTCCCCATATTTACCAATCACCCTTTCGTATCCTTCAGGTCTATTCCCAACTCTCGCATTGAAATCGCCCATTAGCAATATTCTATCCTTGCTATTGACCCTGACCATGATGTCACTCAATGCTTCATAAAACTTGTCAACTTCATCCTCATCTGCACCCTCACATGGTGAATACATGGACACAATTCTTGTCCTAATTCCTCCCACTGACAAATCTACCCACATCATTCGCTCATTTACGTGCCTAACAGAAACTGTGTTGCGTGCAATGGTATTCCTGATAAAGAGCCCTACCCCAGACTCTGCCCTTCCCTTTCTAACACCCGTCAAGTACATTTTATAATCTCCTATCTCTTCCTCATTATCTCCTCTTACCCGAATATTACTTACTCCTAGCACATCCAGATGCATCCTCTTTGCTGACTCAGCCAGTTCTACCTTCTTTCTTCCATAGCTCCCCATCGAATTCCATTTCGTTCGCCAAGTTGTTTCCAAAGAGTCCCTCGCCTGTCAAATGGGAGTGGGACTCCATTACTCCCATAGGTCCGAGGCTTGGTTAAAGTGTTCTGAGCTCGGTAAATTCATGAATGAGGATGCTGCCCTACTTGCACATAGTGCAAGTGAGGATCTCTCCTCTAACGGGTTATGGACCACCGGTGAATTGTATAGTCCTAGCCCCCTGAGCACAAGGAGGGCCACGACTCAGAATATGTCCGAGATGCTCACTCCCATTCCATAGCAACTGGTATCCCGACTCTCAGGACCACTTACTAGGCCACTCAGCCGTTGCATATGGTTCACGAACTAGGACGTGACTACAGTAACCCACAAACATGAACCATGATAATTAGTAAACAAAAATAATTCGAAATTAACAAAGTGACATCTTCAGATAAACGGTTGAATTAATTCAGTTTTAAAGTTCAGAGCTTCAGCTGTAGAGGAATAATTTAAGGCGGAGAACTCAAATGTTCGGCGTATAGGTGTACCAATCGGTACAGTAAGTGTTAATTCCGTATTTCGTAAATCGATTTCAAATATTCAGTGTAGCGACGTTTTAGCATCCGGATCACAAGGTAGTTGGTTTAAACTGTAATGTTAGTGGTGATTATTGTTGTTACGATGTTGTGTGGATTTGCAGAGGTGAAAGAAGGTGCTGGGTGGAATAGGTCTCAACTTACGAAATTAAAGTTAATTTAAAACTTTAACAAAGGTTATATTTTATTTTCAAAATCAACAGATTACAACAACAGAGTAACAGGTACCAAGTAGCAGGAAAACAATTTAAGAAATTACAATAGTTACAAGATTTGGGCTTCGAGCCCCAAGATTAATTTCTGAGCTCTCAGCTCACCACCACAATAGCTAAAGGGCAGAAAACCCCTAAGTACAAGGAGCACTTGCTCCTAATTACAATGTTAAGAAAAAGAGCAGACCCGCTCTCAATTTGACAAGCCTATCAAAGGCTACAACAAATTTCATTTCTATCTGCCCTTAAGGCACACCAAGAAACAGGGGTATTTGATATCCAAACTACAGGGCCTTTACATGAGGAAAATAAAACATCAGGTTAAGATACTGGCCCATAATACAAAATAGAATGGAGGCGCATCTTGCACTCCTAATACACTTTTGAAACCTACTTGGCACTAGGCCGCTTACGCAAGGGCTAATCCCATACTATGGAGGTGACACGATCAGAAAACTTTATTACATTACGAAGAGAAGAAAAACGGTTATGAAAACGTAGTCACCTCAAAACAATATGAGTGGAAGCTCGAGAGGGTTAGGCACTCTCTATCCCAATTTATAGTTAAAGAAACAAAATTTTACCAAATGTCTATTACATTTTAAAGATAGGTTACATGAGAAAAGTTTCGAACCTGCCCCTAGGGTTAAACTGCTGAGCTAGCAAGAAATAAAGTTATTAAACGGCCATTACCTTGTGGATGAACTGTTGCCCGAAGAAAGAGGCGCTTCCCGCCCCCTGCTATATAATCACACACTAAGCAAGATGTCGATGAAGTGGCACCGAGACAAGAAAATCAGCAGTTTAAATACCCTCGTGGAACATTCGAGACCTTTCAAGAATGAGTACCCACACCCCCTCAACTTTATTGGATAGCTTAAAGCAACATCTCCATATCGGAGAAGACATACGTTATTGGTCAAAAAATAATTAAAGAAATTCGGGATTAGCTAAATTCAAAACAAGCGGAAAGAGAAGGGTTATACTGCCAACCCAAAAAATGACTGAAAGAAATTTAACAAAGAACAAACTTATGAATACGAAATTTCTTCCAAAAAAAAGTTCCTTCACTTCACACTAGGGTGCACAATTATAGTTCTTAAGTAGTGCCATCTAGAAGAGAATGTCCACACTTCTTGCTACAGAGCAAACAAATACAAATCGAAATAGATATAGTTCAGAACACTTCAAAATTTACAGTAGAGACATCTTCCGGGAAACCTTGGATTTAATACAGTTTTTAAAGTTCAGAGTTTCTCCTGTAGAGAGGTTTCAACTGGCGCAATATTTGAATTCGCGGCGTGGAGGTGTACCGCCCGGTACAATTGTTTTATGAGAAATGCGACGATAAATTCTTTATTTCGTGGATCGATTTAAAACATTCAGTATTCTAAAGCAGGTATGCAGTCGATACCGTCCTTCTATGAGCTAGTTCATGTGGCATATAGCTTGTGCACGCTAATCACATGGCGGTAATTATTGTTTTATGAAGAAGCACATCTATCCTCTGCCGGCCTATCGTTCCGCTGACTACGCGTTTACCTTGGAGTAGCCCTCTTATCAATGATTATAACGTTTGTAGATGCACAACTGGTACTCACGTGTTCGATTCCCGAGATTAGAAGACAGTAAATCTAGATTGTTGTGTTGAATACCGACAGAGGGTATAGTCGCAGAACATGCGTTAGAAGAACATCAGAAGTGACAGCGCCGTTCAGCGTAACAATCCCCTCCGCAGAGAGAGGACGCTTTTGTCGGATGGAGATATAAAGCCTCATGCAAAATGTCTGCGCTTAATGGGGCTACCTCACAGCATTTGCTTGTCGTACAATCATTAATCAAGTAGTGCATTTGTTATCTTTCACAACGGAGAATTTCAGTTTTCTATTCCTAACAGCCTACAAAATAAGATTTTATTCCTGCATTAATCCAGTGAGATTCCTTCTATTAGAGGTTTTCCCTCACGATATAAAAAGTTCGAAAGCCATGTTAATCAAATCCATTACGGTAATAGAATGAGACAATTTTTATACTGTTGATATTAATCAGAGTTCGATACTAGAACGGGGGTTCGAATGGAATTTTTTTAACTCTCATTCAGTGGAGTAATTAGTGTTCGAATCCATTACAGTAATAGAAATAAATGATTTTATCGACTCCTCTTCGCGTTCCGTCTTCCTGTTACAGATTGTTAAGATGTTCTGTCTTGACAATATAATCAAGGTAAGTTTTCCTGTTCAGAACACTATGCTGTTGCCCTCTGTAACAGGATTGAACCGGTTAATCTTGTCGGATGGAGACATACAGCATTCGCTTGTCCTCCAATCAATTCCATATTTGTGTGTGTGTATGCAGAAGTGCAATTTTTATCTGTAAATTGAAAAGGGAAAATGTATTACTTCCTCGTTACCGCATCCTCTTCCTCCTCCTCCTACCGCTCCCTCCTAAAGCAAAATCATATGCGTTACAAGAGAACAACGCTACGCCATTCTTTCGCGTCCACTGTAACAGGATTGTACATGTTCTGTCTTGTCGGATGATAACGTAAAGCTTTAGCGAGGGGGAAGGGCATGTGTCCGTAAAACTGTAAGGAGGAGGAACGTAGCTGACCTGTGAGGAGTAGGAGGAGGGTAAGGAGGAGGAGGAGGAGAAAGAATGTACCTAACCGGTCAGGAGGAGGAGGAAGAACGCGTCTAGGCCACCTCCTTATCTAATTTTATTATCAGGTACCGCTTCCCTCCACGTTATAGGTACTTTATCAAGTCGAGAAGGACACCCTGGTATAAAACTACGGCCTCAGAACCCCTCCGAGGTAGAGGCATGTCGGTGAGGGCAGCCTGCCTTAAACCTCTGTCCAAGGTGGTGTCGAGAATAGCAGCTTGCTTTAAAACTATCGTCCTCTCTCAAGAATAATCGGGAAGGGAGCATGTCAAGAAGGGCAGGATGAATTTAAACTATGGCGACGGGAATTGGGCCATGTCGAGGAAGGCAGCTTGCTTTAAAAATATGTTCTCTAAGATAGTGTTTAGTCGAGAAGGGCATCTTGCATATAAACGACCATCTCTCTCATAAATGGTAACGAGAAAGGACCATGTCGAGAAGGGCAGTTTACTTAAAATTATGTTCTCTAAGATGGCGGGCAGCTTGCCCTAAACTGTCCTCTAAGATGTTGGCGAGAAGGGCAGCTTGCATTAAAACTAACATCCGCTCTCCAAAATGGTGTCGGGAAGGGGCTTCCGAAAATTCCGCAGCTTGGCGAAGTCCCTGTTAAGATCAATTTAATTCCGCGCCCCTGCGTAATTAAGGTGGCATAAAAGAGGTCAAGATGCAGCAACGAGGTTAGCAGTGCCCACGTGTTTAAAGACTGTAGCTGTCAAAGAATCACGCGGATCTTAAATTCCGCGCCCCGTAGGTGGCAGCAATAAGCTTAGGTTCTTTTAAGATGCTAGCACTGAAGTTAGCAGTGCCCACGTGCTTAAAGAGTGAAGTAAGGGCCCGCCAAGATGACAGCTGTCAAGTTAACAGATGTCACAAGCATGTGCATTTTAAATACCCTGCCACTAGGTGGCAACAATTAGGTTATGCCCTGTCAGGACGCCAGGACTGAGGTTAGCGATGTTCTGTTGCCCTCAAAAGTGAGGTTAGGGTCCGTCAAGGTGACACCTGTCTGTGAGAAGTGAAGATATTCCGATCTCATTTACACGGACCTGCTTGACTTCATGATATAAACCGCTAACGAAGTTGTTGCCTGTTGCTGGTGAATATTGTTTCAATAGGAATACCACGGGGCGTCCATCCTCTATCAAGGTCCGGCACTTCAAAAATTGAAGGTATCGGCGGAAGGTAGGGAAGCACCACAGAAATCGTGAATATGAGTGACTCGGGGTCGGACGAGAACAAGAGTTGACAAAGAGAGGTCGGACTGGAAAGGTAAAAAGAACAGAGAGAGAGAGGACGTAAGTAGAAGATATGCCAGGCTCAGCTAGAGGACCCCTGGTCGTCAAACCACGGGCTCAAGTGAGAGCCATCAGTGCACCTTTTAGTCTTCTCTCCTACGACAGAGAGGGGATACTCCCCTATTCGCTGGGGGTCCAGATGGCTGAGGATCCAATCCCGCTTTATCCTAGGTTGATATTTCCATCTCAAAATCGTCGTGCTGTCGGGAAGGGCATCCGGACGTATGTCTGCGTTCAAAACCATTATGAGCCTCGGAGGATGCAGTGACCTCGGAAATAAGCGTTATAATCTGAAGACAGATAAAGTGTTATTGATCTACTGTACGACACTTATGTCCTGTGTTTTCAGGTGAGCCTGCTCTCAGCAGTTGGTGGGCGGCTGGTGAGCCGAATAAGAGACCTGATCATATGTGCGCAGATACTAACAGCTCAGGGCTGCTGCATAACTGGGATTGTGATGCCTGGGTACCCTACATCTGCGAGATTCCACTTTGAAGAGATCTCATGTAGCGTGTTGACATTTAATAAAGCTACTTGTAAATAAGTGGTGAAGTTCTTTGTGCTGTTTGAACACTGACTACAATGAAAATTACAAAACAACGAGGCCATCAGGCATGTAATGTTCTCCCTTCTAAAAGCAACAATGTAATAAGATATACAATGTTTACCTTCCTTTAAAAACCACAAGGTCATCAGACATGTAATGTTCTACTGTGCCTTCATTTAAACATCATCAGACATGTAATTTTGTACATTCATTTAAAACAACAAAGTTATCAGACATAAGTAATGGAAATTGATGTTGACAGAAGTGTGCAAGTGAGGTTTTGTCCACTGAAAATAAAAAAATCGCATCGATTCGGACAACAGCATGCTCGGCGAACTTCATCATTGTGGAGCTCAAAATAAGAGCAAATCGTCTACAGTACATAGAGCGAACATAGCGTCAAGATATCTGTGATACTCCGTGACAACAATCACTGTTTCAGGGAGAAGATCCCGCCAGATTTCCCCAGGTAAAAAGTGTTAATGCAAAGAACAGCCTCATTCAAACTAACCAGGTGAACCATGGCAGGCCGTGACACAGGCAGTTAGTCAGGAGACCTCCTTCTTCCAAATCTTTGGTTCAGCATTCCTTCAAATAGCCTTCAGAGGCCATTTAATGTCCTAAAATCTGCCAGAATTTTTGGATCTTTACCTGGGTTGGGAATGTGTATGCCAATGCCTTTACGCGAGATTGAGGATATTGTTGAAGCATCAGTCACAGAAATGTTTATGGAAGGTACCCTTGAAGGACTACGAGAGATGGTGAAGCACGTATACGTAGGGTAACCTTCCTGCCAAATGTGACGGGATGTGGTCTGCAATGGAGATGAGTGTACGGCGTTCACAAGGCGGAGTTTTGTCTTTACTTGCGATGGTGGAGTATGTGCCGTCACGGAAGAACCCAAGGAGCCTCCTTACTGTCTCGAGCCCATAGTATTCGGATGATAATGCTTAATGGCCCTCCGGCGGTCACGTACTGCTGACCCGTTACCTGCGAGGGAGACCGGGGGAGGGAGCTACTGTTTCCTCTACAGCAGTCATTATTTCAGTTGTAAGAGAACCAACGTGGTTATCAACAAACCCTGACATCAAAACGCCCATGCCTGGCCGATAATGTAGGCAGTGTTCGGGCACTTCGGACTGTCCATGCTTGGGGATACGATGGTCTCGAACCAGGTTGGAGGAGTGATGGTGTGGACAGCTCTTGGAACGTCTTCCCCCGCCCTCGTGTAGAGGACGTCACGGCCGAACGTACCTGGCAATAGACCATAATGACGCACGTGTTTCTTTTGCATTAGCTACGGATACGTCCTTGGGACGGCCATTTTTATTACTTACAGCAATAACGTTGTGTTGGTGACTCCTTAACGATTCGACTGCAGATGTAGAGCTCTCTAGTGAAAGCCGCATTTTCACGAACTGTTCAGTGAAGGAACGGAGAACTCCAGAGTGGCCGCGAATTTTAACTTTCTCTGGCCGTCTGGGAAAGAAATCTTACCCCGAGTTTTGACGTCCTCCCTGAGTGTCGTACGCTCTCTGCACACCTCGACAGCTGAAGCACACAGAGTACTCATCTTACAGATCGTGAAAGCTTGACATGGCAACGAGGTGTGGGAGTTACAACACCTCACTGGAGCTGCAGTTCAAGGGCGAACTCTCAAATGGTACAGCGGACATTCCTTTTGCTGGGAAAGAGCCTGGGCGTTGAAGGTCGAAATGAAAGCGCCCTCATCGAGCAACTTAACCATTCCGACGTCGTCAGAAGCCTTAAGCAAACCGCTATGAATGATTACTCCTTTGCAAGAGTTTAGAGATTTGTATTTCTCCGTCTTAATGAGCACATACCCGAACATCGCAGCGAAGGACAAATCCAGCTTCATCACAACTATATTTTCAACAGAATTATGACTCAGAAGTAAATTTCAGGGGGGAAACTCTGACCATCGACCGTGGAAATTTCCAGGAATCGAGGTACCGATTCGCACATTCTATGCTCAACAAAAGTGGTGCAAACCTCTTTTCTCTTACGTTGGAGCGATGCTGATTGAAGGGTGGCACCGGTGCTGACGTTTTCAGTTCCGCTGCTGAACTGTCTCAGTATACTCTTTAGAGAAATTCGGAAATTTGGATTTTACCAGCCTTAGGATGGTTTTCTATCAAAAAGCTAACCGACTTCCACTCTTCACCTTCCCTGCAGCTTCCTGAGCTACTCCGGTCAATGTATGCCTGACACTAAAAGGACACTAGTAGTATAAGTCAGGCGTTCGAGCGCCGCCACCGCCACAGGCCATGAATGTAAACAAAGCCTCGTGCTTTCCTGACAGCCACGGGCATTTTTGGCAGCTGTCAGGCTGACAGCCACGTGCTTTTTTGACAGCGGATATCTTTATTCAACGAAGCATCGTGCTGCCCTTTTTACGGCACTAAACCTCATCCTTATGCATGTAGTGGGGGTTAATTTGAAAGCCACGTGCTTTTTGACAGCTGTCAGCGGCCATCTTTAATCAACAGAGCATCGTTCTGCCATCTGGACGGCACTAATCCACATACCTTTGGCATGTGCTGGTGGCAATTTGAAATTCTATGTGCTTCTCTGACAAGCTGCCATCTTTAATCAACAGAGAACCATGCTGCCATCTTTACGGCACTCGTAGTAGCGGGCAATTCCACAGCGACCATCAACAAAACATTTTAGTGCTGCCTAAATCAACTGCCTGCAACTTTACGCATGTGGTAGTAAGTAGTATAAGTGAGGGCCAGCACGCGCTCTCGGCAGCGGCCTCCACCTCACATCCGCCATCTTCGAGGGGCTAAACCTTACTATTTTACGCGTAAGACAGCAAGCCTAACCTCAGTTGTACGGCTGGATGTCCTTCCCGAAGCCAATAGCAAAAGATGACGGCTATACACAACTCCTTATGAGACTCCTTACGGGCGCTTGTGTAAGATGGTGGCCGCAAGATGGCTGCGATACATAGGCTCTTATGAGACACCCTAGAGATGCCTGCGCAAGATGGCGGCTATATAATTCTACAAGATAGGGGCTGTACACAGCTCCTTAGGAGACGGCTTAAAGGCGCTTGCGCAAGATGGCTGTGATACATAAGCTCTTATGAGACGCCCTAGGTACGCTTGCGCAAGATGGCGGCTATCTAATTCTACAAGGTGGCAACTATACATAGCTTCTTATGAGACGGCCTAGGGGTGGTCGCACAAGATTGCTGCTATACATAGGCTCTTATGAGACGCCGTGGGGACGATTGCACAAATTCGTGGCTGCTCTCATGAAGAAAGCTAGCTTAAAGGCTACTGCACAATATGGCGGCTGCTGTTATGAAGATCCTTATGCATGCGGCGGAGGGCAATTAGAAATTCCACGTGCTCTTGTTTGTAAAAAAGCCACATGCTTTTTGACAGCTGCCTGGCTGTCTTTAATCAACAGAGCATCGTGCTGCCATCTTTAGCTACTACCTTTGAAATGCGGTGGCGAGCAATTTAAAAAAATTCCACGTGCTTTTTGACAGCTGTCAGCCGCCATCTTTTACTACATTCACATTGCTTACTGCTATTTTGGTACGGAATTTAAAACCAAGGTCCTGTTTTCAACACTCTAAGACTTTGTTGACATACTTACGAAGCTGCTGTTGCCTACATCTAGTGTTCAGAACATGTGCGACAGATACATTTGTAGATAGATTCGAACAGACAAGAATCGAGCAACCGGTGTTCAGAACATGTTTACTGCTTAGCAAGAGATATTTCTCTTAGAGAACTAAATTTTTTAACCAAGCTGCTGTTTTCAACACTGTAAAACTTTGTTCACATACTTACGAAGCTGCTTTTGCTTACATCTAGTGTTCAGAACATGTGCGAGGGATACTTTTGTAGATAGATTCGAACAGACTAGAATCGAGCAACAGGTGTTCAGAACATGTTTACTGCTTAGCAGGAGATATTTCTCTTAGAGAACTTAATATTTAAACCAAGCTGCTGTTTTCAACACCGTAAGACTTTGTCCACATACTTACGAAGCTGCTTTTGTGAACACTGTTTAGAACATTAGAAAGCTAACTACCAACGTGATAATGGTTAACCCACGCATTTGTCGCCAAAGGGCGTTACACTCTCAAGTTTGAGGCTCATCCCAACTAGAAATGATCCAGGGACTTTTGTGCTGAGAGATTGAGTCTGAACCACTGCGGGGCTGAATTTAGGACGTACACAGAGCTTACATCGGGTATCGTTAGGGGCACTTGTCAAGTTGTAACAGGAACATTGTGGAGACATGAAATAGCGAGTTCATTGTTTTTCCTTGCACATATCAGCAAGACTGCACAGGCTAGTTGGACGTATTTTCTGACACAGGGAATACAAAATTTATTGTTTGTACAAGTTCGCGACACACAGGAACTTATCTTCATACTGAACACCTAATGCAGGGCCGAAATTTAGCTCTTTACGTTCGGTACCCTCCAGGTCTAACGTTGCGCTGACCACGCATTAACTACCAGGACTTGGTATGGTACTAGGAAGATAGTGTAAGGCGTAAAGTGGTAGAAGATGGCGACTATACACAGGCTCTTAAGAAGAAAGCTAGCTTAGAGGCTACGACACAAGATGGCGGCTCCTCTTATGAGACGGCTTAAGGGTGCTTGCGCAAGATGGCGGCTATACACAGGCTCTTATGGAGAAACCTGGCACAGGGGTGACCTCGGAATTAAGGCTGATTGCGAAAGATGGCGGCCGCGTACAAGTTCCTAGTGCTAGGGACCCCGAAGCAAGATCTTCGCTATACATGAGATTAACATTGGACTAGGAGCTAATGGCGATACATTGTTCTTATAGGCCTAACACTACAGAGCTGCCTCAGGGGCTCACAACTTGTAACTTATGACCTATTAGTTTGATCAGATTAACATTCGAGAAATCAGACGAGGGCTAGTGTGCAAGATGACTGCGATACTTTATTCGTATAGACCAGATGGCTACAGCTCTTTTGGAGAAAGCTGGCTAAGGAGGCTTACTGAGCAAGGTGGTGGCTATACACAGGCTCTTACGAAGAAAGTTAGCTTAGAGGCTACAGCACAAGATGGTAGGAGTAGTATAATAAGCGGGTTCTGGCGCCTCCTCCCGCGGGAAATTTGAATTCTGGCGGGAAATTTGAATTTTGGCGGGAGATTTGAATTTGTAAACAAAGCCACGTGCTTTTTGACAGCTGTCATCGACAACAACGCATCGCTAACCTAACTGCTGCCATCTTGACGGGCCTAAACCTCAGTAGTGCCAACTTAACCTAACTAGCGTGAGGTAAACAAAGCCACGTGTTTTTTGACAGCCACGTGCTTTTTGACAGACAACAACGCATCGCTAACCTCAGTACTGCCATCATGACGGCCCTAAACCTCAGTAGTGCCAACTTAACCTAACTAGTGCGAGGTAAACAAAGCCACGTGTTTTTTGACAGCCACGCGCTTTTTGACAGACAACAACGCATCGCTAACCTCAGTACTGCCATCTTGACGGGCCTAAACCTTAGTGGTACCAACTTAACCTAACTAGCGTGTGGTAAACAAAGCCACGTGCTTTTTGACAGCTGTCATCCGCCATCTTTAAACCACAGAGCACTGTGCTGCCCTCTTTATCGTAGTAGATGTAAATTCGTCACCTGTCATCGGCAGTGCAGCCATCTAGGCGGGCCTAAACCTTAGTGCTACCAACTTAACCTCACTAGCGTGAGATAAACAAATCCACGTGCAGCTGACATCGGCCATCTTTAATCTATAGAGCACAGTGCTGCCCTCTTTAGCTACTTACCTTCCACGTGCAGCTGTCATCCGCCATCTTTAATCTATAGAGCAGAGTGCTGCCCTCTTTAGCTACTTACCTTTGAAATGTGGTGGCGGATAATTTGAAAAATGCTTTTTGACAGCAGCCATCTTTAATCTAGAGAGCACCGTGCTGCCCTCTTTAGCTAGATACATGTGGTGGCAGGCAATTCCACATGACAGCAGCCATATTTAATCAAGAGAGCACCGTGCTGCCCTCTATGTGGTGGCGGCAAATTCTACATGCTATTGTTTGGAAACAAACTCACGCGCTTTTTTGACAGCCGTCATCCGCCATCTTTAATCAACAGAGCACAGTGCTGCCATCTTTAGCTAGATACCTTTGAAATGTGGTGGCGGCAAATTCCACGTGCTCTTGTTTGGAAACAAAGCCATGTGCTTTTTTGACAGCTGTCATCCACCATCTTTAATCAACAGTGCACCGTGCTGCTATCATGCGGGCAATTTCGTCAGCTGTCATCCGCCATCTTTAATCCACAGAACACCGTGCTGCCCTCTTTATGGCTACTACCTTAAGCACGTAGTAGCGGGCAATTTGAAAAGTTCTGTTAGCTATCATCCGCCATCTCTAATCAAGAGAGCACCGTGCTGCCATCTTTAGCTAGATACCTTTGAAATGTGGTGGCGGCAAATTAAAAAATTTCACGTGCTCTTGTTTGGAAACAAACTCACGTGCTTTTTGGACAGCTACCATCCACCATCTTTAATCAACAGAGCATAGTGCTGCCCTCTTTAGTTTGAAATGTGGTGGCGGTAAATTCCACGTGCTCTTGTTTGGAAACAAAGCCATGTGCTTTTTTTGACAGGTATCATCTGCCATCTTTAATCAACAGAGCACCGTGCTGCTATCATGCGGGTAATTTCGTCAGCTGTCATACGTCATCTTTAATCTACAGAGAACAGTGCTGCACTCTATGTGGTGGTGGTAAATTCCACGTACTCTTGTTTGTAAACAAATTCTATGTGCTCTTCAGCTGTCATCCACCATCTTTAATCAAGAGAGCACCGTGCTGCCCTCTTTGTGGTGGCGGATAATTTGAAAACTTCTTTTCGACAAGCAGCCATCTTTAATCCAGAGAGAACAGTGCTGCCCTCTTTAGCTACTTACCTTCGAGGCGGTTAATTTGAAAAATTCAATTTGAAAAGCTGTCACCTTTAATGAAAAGAGCATCGTGGTGCTATCTTGCGGGTAATTTTTTACGTCACAGCTGTCATCCACCATCTTGCATTGCTAACCTTAGTGCTGCCCTCTTTACCTACCTACCTTTGAAAAAATCTATTTGACAAGCTGTCACCCGCCATCTTGCATCGCAAACCTCAGTGCTGCACTCTATGTGGTGGCGGATAATCTGAAAAAATCTTTATGACAGGCAGCCATCTTTAATCTAGAGAGAACAGTGCTACCATCATTAGCTACCGCCATCTTACATCGCTTACCTCGATGCTGCACTCTTTAGTTGAAATGTGGTGGCGGTAAATTCGAACAAGTTTAATCACGCATCGGGAAAGCTAGAGTAAGCACGTGCTGCAGTGATGACGTCATTGTGCATTTTAAAACCCGTTCGTTGACTAAAAGCTTTAGTCTTCGAGAAACAGTGATAGAGTGTGGAGTGCAAACATGACGAAAACATTAATAGTTGATGTGCAAGGCTTTAAAGTAAACGGAAACAAATTTGTGTTTAAAGAGGTGGCTGTGTTAGATTGCAGTGTATTGTGGGCACCAAAACTTGTTAGTTTAGTATTTAGTCCACCGTTCCCTTACTGTTTGCAAACAGATGAAGATAAAAAGCAGACTCAGTGGATTGAAAACAATTTATGTTTGAAGTGGGAAGAAAAAGGAATACCTTATCGTTTTCTACCTTTAATGATGAATAAACATTTGTCAAGAGCAGATCTTGTCCTTTTAAAGGGTTGTGAAAAGAAAGAATGGTTGCGTGATTTTCTACCATCATCATGTGAAATTATCGACATGCATGAATTAGGGTGCCCATCATTTAAAACCCTTCCGAAAGAGCATAGCAGAGAAACAAGTAAACAGTCTTTACAACATGTATGCATGCTCTCTGATTGGTTGTGTCGCAGTGCATGCCGGGAAGTGAACAACATATGTAAACTGCAGTGTCGAAATAACCTTAGTGTAAAAGAAACATTTGTAGAGTAAAGACATCATGTCATTTCTAACAGATACTAAGTGTAACGCAGTTGAAAAGGCTATCGTAAAGTTTTATGCATGCAAAAAGAAACTAAACACTTTTACTGAAGAAGAGTTAAATGCATTACCAAAGGCATTTTTGGTTAATGTAGCTGCGAATGCTGTAAAGAAGATTTGGGATAAGGTGCCTCGTGAGTGGACTCAAGATCCTGCTTGTCAGAGCTTCAAACGTGTGGTTTACATTATGAACGCGTGATTTTAGGTAGACGACCATCTGAGAGACAGTGCCGTACATGTCAACTAATTAAACTGTATCACGGACCTAAAACTAACGAGTTGTCTTCGCTTATAAACACTTATCATGGCTGTGGAGAGAGTAAACAAGGAAAAGGTGAAGAAACGTGCTGGGAGAAAGATGAGGAAGCATGTTGGGCGTGGACTCATCAATAGAGTGATTGATCTTCTTTTCTTCGTGCTTCATCTCCCCTGCGCCCCTAGAACACGTTCGCCTGACACGTAGTTACATGCTGCCTGCATAGAGTATGTTGTGTAGCTGTTAAAATCTGCTACGTACAGTTATGCTGTGTGTATGTGTGTGTGTGTTATTACCTAGTGCTTTAGCTGCTCAGAAGACTATAGCAGCACTTGTCGTTTTTGGTGTAATAAAACGAAAACTGAGTGACAAAGACCGCAAAATAAACAAAGGATAAAAATGTATATATATATATATATATATATATATATATATATATATATATATATATATATATATATTCTAAAATAAATATGAATTGTCAAAACATATTACAGGTGTTGTTTAATCCAACAGCATGTCCTAGTGACTTAGAAGAAAGGAAACGTAGAGGATTAAAAGAAAACACACATAACATTTAAAGTACATCCTCTTTATTAATCCATGAATTAAAGCTGTTATTAAAACCAAGCCATTTAACATACAGTTTATTGCCACGACGTCGAATAACATGTTCAACTAAATAGTGATCAGGATATTTTGTTTTCTGCAGTTCTTCGATGTAGAATCCTCCTTCAATAGGCTGTCCCCTGAGATCGCGAAATAAATACGTAACTGGATTAGTAAGCTTAACATTTCTGATTTGAAAAATTTCAGTGCTCCAGTTAGGTGTGTAACCTTTTGCAAAGATAGACTTGTGTTTGCTGATGCGAACAAAATCACCTTCTTTAAAGCGAAGGCGACGTGGATCAGCTGTTTTAATTACAAGATGAATAGCATTTATACGAGGTGTATTCTTTGTAACAAGACGTGGCTTTGTTCCGATAGTGCGATGAGGTGTATCGTTGTAGGTAGATAAAAGTCTAGGTAGCAGATCAATCCAACGATATGAACCTTGTGCTGTAAATTCTCGCCACATCATTGTTTTGAGTGTACGATTAAAGCGTTCTACAACACTTGCCTTGAGATTGCTGAACGTAGAGTAGTGTTGAATGCCAAGTAACATGAGGTAAGAAGAAAAATCCTTGTTGTAAAACTCTTTACCTTGATCAGTTTGAAGAAGCCTTGGGCAGCGTTTCGATTCTTCAACAATATGTTTAAATTCTTCTTTAACTTGAGCTGCTGTTTTAGAACGCACGGGTTGTGCAAAAGCAAACTTCGAGTACACATCGATAACAGTAAGTAGATACTTATACCCCTTATTACTAGAGGCATATGGAATCATTTCTACTAAGTCTGCTTGCCAGAGATCATCTTTTCCTCGTGTAATAACGCGTCTGCGACAGTAGGTGCGACGTGCTGGTTTATGTAACTCATGTGCGATGTTTACCTTTACAGGTGAGATCTTCTCTTTACGAGCCATTACAAAATAATACCGGCATAACGTAGTTCTCTTTCTATTTCTAGAATTTCTGATCCGTGACCAGTATGACCAGCCTCTTGTGATGCTCTTAATAGTTGTAATCGTTCAACGACTACGTGCAGTCGGAAACAGCTTAGAAATAAACTCACGATACTTGTAACTCTTATTCGCATTTACAGCTTCTGTTCTCTTGTAATTACGTCGTGTTGCGTCAGTAGCAAAAAGTATTGCTTTATATTTCTTAAGATCATCTTGTAAAATGATGTCCTTGTCAGGTATTCGTGAGAAAAGAAGTTCTAAGAGTCCTTTCGTAGGTTTATAGGTAACACCTTTTACAATGACTTTGTTGCTATTAATCTTAACATTTGAATTTCCTATCCGGAAACAGTCATCTTCGTAGCGAATACCGTAGGTAGTGTCAGTTTGTCCTGTAAAAAGTTTTTCTATATAAGGTGCAAAGAGAGATCCATAGGTATCTTGAATAAAAGTTCTAAACTGATTGCGATACTCTGGTGTAATCATAACCTCAGACAAAGATGGTAGATTTTGGGTCGATGTAGTAGGTGTTTCAGCAATAACATCTGTGGTTAAAAACTCAACACGCTTAGATGGTGATGTATCATTAAGTTCTTCTTATCCTTCTTCTTTATCTTGCTCTTCCTCTTCCTCTTCTTGATCTACATCCTGCTTCTTCTCTTCCGTATCTTCTTCATGCTTTTCTTCTTCATGCTTCTCTTTATGATATGATGTTTGCATAGAAGCAAAACTTGAAGTAGACTGCGGTAATGAAGTAGAATTAAAAATTTCTTTGAGTGGTGTACTTAGTTGTGTTTTTAAAAATAAATCCGTGTCTGCTTGAATACGTTTAAGCTCCTTAAATTTCCGTCGAATATTGTTTGGAGCTTGGATGATATGTTTTGTGATCTCCTTGCTAGATGTTAACATGATGATGGTTTTTAATCAAGTAGTTACTGTAATTCTGTGTTAATGCATATAAAATGATCGAAACCCATGCGATATCGTCCATGCTGTACATCACTTTCTTTATCAATAACTAAAAAGCTGTAACGGTGTAATGACCAACATTTAGCACACATACGTTTAAAGTCATCGAATGTCATATCAGTGTTAACATGATCGTTATACACATGTCGCATGTTGCGCTCATCTTGCCGAAAAAGCACAATAACATTTGCGTTGTCGCGTATCAACTGCTTAGGCACACGAGAATAGGTTTGGCACAAATAGATGCAATCAACATATTTATGCCGACCCATACTAAAGAATGCACGAATAACGTTTTGCCGTTCTGTTGCGACATCATCAAAGATCATAAGAGAATCGTCTGGTGATGGTACTTGCTCATGCGAATTAAATTTAAAATATCTTATTCCATCTTTAACTAGATCGTGCATTACAGTTTGTAGAATAGTATATAGCGGCTGATAGAGTGACTTTGCGAAAACGTAAATATTCTCGAAGCGTACACCATTTAGAGATGTAATAAGTGTGAGTAAAAGATTTGTTTACCGCATCCCGACGGACCTGATATAATACATCGAACAGTAAAAGGAAAAAACGTTCCATGACGTTTTCTTGTAGTTGTACTAGAACTAGGTAAGAGATGTGGAACAATGTCGGTAACAGGTAGCGTGTCTTGCTGCTTTATAATCTTCATGATAACTGAATCATAAAGTACGTAATAGTAATATATATATTAAACGAAACAAGAGGCAACGGTTAGTTTATGATTTGCTCTTGACTAGTAAAGTCGTGTCCAGCATGGTGAAACAACGATACCCAAACGACATGAAGAAGAAGAAGAAAGTGAAAACTGTTGGATGGAAAGATGTTATAAAGGCTGCGCAAAAAGCTATTCGAGGGGAATACAATCCTCGTGTAGCTATTACTAAGGCGTTACGCGCAGCAAGAGCGAGAATTTCTCCAAAGTGCAGAGCAATATTTAGTAAACGTGCACGAATTATTCCTGTACCAAAACGAGGAGGATTTCTTCCTGCGCTGTTTGCTGGCTTAGCAGCTTTAGGGTCATTGCTAGGTGGTGCTAGTGCTGTGGCGAGAACTGTCAAAGCTGTAGAAGAAGCGAATCAAGAGTTGAAAGAGAGTGAACGTCATAACAAGACGATAGAGGCAATTGCGTTACGAGGCAAAGGTGTGAACATGAAGCTAGCGCCATACAAGAAAGGGCTTGGTATCTACTGAATGCACTGCCATATCGAGCTCTAACGCATGATGAAGTTTTTACGTTTGCTAAACAACTAGGAATTCATTATTTTTGAGGAGTGTATATGCGCGATCAACTACCAGTACGCCCACGTGAACGTAAAAGTGCCGTAATTAACTTGGACGACAGTCGTGGGCCTGGAACTCATTACGTTGCTTATGTAAAACGTAAATCTAAAGTATGGTATTTTGATAGCTATGGAGATTTACCTCCTCCTTTTGAGCTCATACGTTATTTCGGAAGCAGTGCAGACATTGTTTACAATAAAAACCGTGTGCAAAACTTTAATACACGCATGTGCGGACGATTATGTCTTATGTTCTTATATCAAACCCAGACAGTAGAGAAAGTGCATTAGTGTCTACGTGATGACGAACAGTGAAAGAACGTTTGCTGTACGTGGAGAAGGACCTGAAACAACCGTCTATTTTAATCCACCAATCGAACTTGGTTATCAGCCGCATAGTCTTGGACTAGTATCGTTTGAAAGCTACAATAAAATCTATAATGTGCGTGATGGTTTAAACAAGTTCTATTACGATGAGTATGTGCTAACACTACCCTCAGGTAGTTATACAGTAGACGATATTCACGACTATATTGAAAGTACGTTAATTGATCAGTTTGGGGAAGATAGTTTTAGTAATCATAATTACAAGTTCTCAATCACTATAAGCAACAACCTGATTCGATTGGACCACTGCTTGGGTTTTCATCGAGGGAGCTCCTACCGAACGTAAGTTACGAGTCTGATCAGCCTATAAAACTCTTCGATGATTATAATGTGAACATTACTTGTAAGATTATTACAGACTTGAATAGTAATCTACAACCTTCGCACGTCCTGCACGACTTTATTGTTACAGAGGAACGTGGATATACTATTTGTGAGAAACCAGCAGTAGTTCTTTATCTTCCTGTGTCTGTAAAACACATTAGCAATATTACTCTTAGACTTGTAAATAAACATAATCAGCTTATTCATTTAGATCAGCACGCGTACGTAGCTTACAAACTACATCTTAAACCAGTATGAAAACCATCTATAAAACACGGTGTACATTCCGAAGACATACTACATGTGTGCAGAGACTCATCGAGTTAACAGATACCCATAAGCAGATACTCCAAGATTTAGGATATACACTACTACAACAGAATGGAAGAAATGCTAGACTTTACGAATACAGTAGAAAGTCGTGAAGGTGTAGTACGAAGTGAGCTTCATTCCTATCAACCTTTTACGTTTGGATTAAATAACAATGATGAAATTCATTTTATTATTAATCAGCAAGATGTTTACACCTTACCACACGAAAGCTACCTCTATATTGAAGGACGACTAGAAAAGTCTGATGGAAGTGGACCAAGCACTTCACAACTAAACAACCATGCTCTAGCTTTTCTCTTTTCTGTAGCGCGATATGAAGTAAATAATGTTGAAATAGATCGAACGAAGAATGTTGGTATTACAAGTGCAATGAAACTCTACCCTTCTTTCTGTGATCAAGAAAGTAATCTTTTGAGGATGGCTGGATGGTGTCCAAAAGCTACTAACAACTGGATGATTAATGAGGATGGAACTTTTACGGGTATGTTATCACTGAAACATATTTTTGGATTCGCAGAAGACTTTACACGTATTATAATCAACGCAAAACAAGAGCTTATTCTAATCCGTGATCGAAGTGATTACAATTCTCTTAAAGCAGTAGGAACACCAGTAGAATCGAAAATAACACTGCAACGTATACTGTGGCGGATTCCACATGTAACCTTATCTGATCGTGAAAAACTTCGATTGCTCAAGATTGTAGAAAATGATACACCATTACCTATACGTTTTAGAAGTCGGGAGCTGCATGAATATCCTGTGTTACCACTTACAAACAAGCATAGCTGGGCTGTTAAAACATCACGTTTTACTGAGAAGCCCTTGTACATTATTTTTGGATTTCAAACTAATCGTAAATTCAATCACGAAAAAGATAGCTCACTGTTTGATCACTGTAAATTAAGACACGTTAAACTACTTCTCAAGAGAATTACGTATCCCTACGAAAACATCGACATTAACTTTGAAAAAAATAAGTTTCGGGTGCTCTATGACATGTTTTGTAAATTTCAATCATCGTATTATCAGAAAGAAGATCGTCCGCTATTTACACCTCAAGAATTTAAAAATAAAGCTCCGATTGTAGTTATAGACTGCTCTTATCATGAAGAATCTATAAAAGAATCTCCAGTTGATATTCGTTTAGAATTTGAAACATCTGAAAACATTCCTGCTAACACAGCAGCCTATTGTCTTATTATTCATATGAGTGATGTTACATACCATCCGCTAACGAATATCGTTACGAGATTATAAATAAGAATAGATCTTTATCATTTTCATTAGTGTGTGCTTCGACATCGTACGCTATGGAACAAAACTGTAAATGTGCACGCTGTTTGCATGCTCATACGCAACATCTTATTTATGTTTCACGAGTGAGTGAGGCTATTAAGATGTTCTATAAACATAGATCGTCGATGCCGAAACATCTTATTCAATACTTACCACCAGGATTTTTATATACGTATGCTGCCTCTTACGTACATAATTTTTGGGACATCCTTCCTCTACACAGTAAGATGTCGATCGAAGTAGCTTTATGCAGAACTTGTGAACGATATTACAAGCATCGAGGAGAAAATGATGATGATGATTGGGATGGACCAAATCCGAGGATTGAACACTGTACACAGTGTATGAATGAACTTTCTCTAGTACCTCATGATGATGATGATGATGATTCCGAAAAGGAATAACAGCAAGGTAAGAAGTATATGATCTTCTCTGTAAAGCATAACATACTTAGTATAATATATTTCTAAATGTTTTGTTTAATTTGAATGTTGCAGGAGGCATTTCAGAAGCATACGTTGTTAAGAAGCACACCAACCTTGTCAGCAGCAAAAACGAACGCTGTTGTAGTACATTTGTAAATCAATATTTGATCGCATTCAAAAAATGTTGTACTTATTGCATTGCTTTACACCGACTTACTCTTAAGAAAAACGATCAGGTCTAAACATGCACAATGACGTCATCACAACAGCACGCGCTTACTCTAGCTTTCCCGATGCATGTTTAAACTTGTTCGAATTTACAGCTAACACATTCCTTTACACCGACTTAATCTTAAGAAAACAGACAAGTCTAAACATGCATGATGACGTCATCACTGCAGCACGTGCTTACTCTAGCTTTCCCGATGCGTGATTAAACTTGTTCGAATTTACCGCCACCACATTTCAACTAAAGAGTGCAGCATCGAGGTAAGCGATGTAAGATGGCGGTAGCTAAAGATGGTAGCACTGTTCTCTCTAGATTGAAGACGGCTGCTTGTCATAAAGATTTTTTCAAATTATCCGCCACCACATAGAGTGCAGCACTGAGGTTTGCGATGCAAGATGGCGGGTGACAGCTTGTCAAATAGATTTTTTTCAAAGGTAAGTAGCTAAAGAGGGCAGCACTAAGGTTAGCAATGCAAGATGGTGGATGACAGCTGTGACGTAAAAAATTACTCGCAAGATAGCACCACGATGCTCTTTTCATTAAAGATGGCAGCTTTTCAAATTGAATTTTTCAAATTAACCGCCTCGAAGGTAAGTAGCTAAAGAGGGCACCACTGTTCTCTCTGGATTAAAGATGGCTGCTTGTCGAAAAGAAGTTTTCAAATTATCCGCCACCACAAAGAGGACAGCACGGTGCTCTCTTGATTAAAGATGGTGGATGACAGCTGAAGAGCACATAGAATTTGTTTACAAACAAGAGTACGTGGAATTTACCACCACCACATAGAGTGCAGCACTGTTCTCTGTAGATTAAAGATGACGTATGACAGCTGACGAAATTACCCGCATGATAGCAGCACGGTGCTCTGTTGATTAAAGATGGCAGATGATACCTGTCAAAAAAAAGCACATGGCTTTGTTTCCAAACAAGAGCACGTGGAATTTACCGCCACCACATTTCAAACTAAAGAGGGCAGCACTATGCTCTGTTGATTAAAGATGGCGGATGGTAGCTGTCAAAAAAGCACGTGAGTTTGTTTCCAAACAAGAGCACGTGAAATTTTTCAATTTGCCGCCACCACATTTCAAAGGTATCTAGCTAAAGATGGCAGCACGGTGCTCTCTTGATTAGAGATGGCGGATGATAGCTAACAGAACTTTTCAAATTGCCCGCTACTACGTGCTTAAGGTAGTAGCCATAAAGAGGGCAGCACGGTGTTCTGTGGATTAAAGATGGCGGATGACAGCTGGCGAAATTGCCCGCATGATAGCAGCACGGTGCACTGTTGATTAAAGATGGCGGATGACAGCTGTCAAAAAAGCACATGGCTTTGTTTCCAAACAAGAGCACGTGGAATTTGCCGCCACCACATTTCAAAGGTATCTAGCTAAAGATGGCAGCACTGTGCTCTGTTGATTAAAGATGGCGGATGACGGCTGTCAAAAAAGCGCGTGAGTTTGTTTCCAAACAAGAGCATGTAGAATTTGCCGCACCATATAGAGGGCAGCACGGTGCTCTCTTGATTAAATATGGCTGCTGTCATGTGGAATTGCCTGCCACCACAGGTATCTAGCTAAAGAGGGCAGCACGGTGCTCTCTAGATTAAAGATGGCTGCTGTCAAAAAGCATTTTTCAAATTATCCGCCACCACATTTCAAAGGTAAGTAGCTAAAGAGGGCAGCACTGTGCTCTATAGATTAAAGGTGGCGGATAACAGCTGCACGTGGAAGGTAAGTAGCTAAAGAGGGCAGCACTGTGCTCTATAGATTAAAGATGGCGGATGTCAGCTGCACGTGGATTTGTTTATCTCACGCTAGTGAGGTTAAGTTGGTAGCACTAAGGTTTAGGCCCGCCAAGATGGCAGCACTGCCGATGACAGGTGACGAATTTACATCTACTACGATAAAGAGGGCAGCACAGTGCTCTGTGGTTTAAAGATGGCGGATGACAGCTGTCAAAAAGCACGTGGCTTTGTTTACCACACGCTAGTTAGGTTAAGTTGGTACCACTAAGTTTTAGGCCCGTCAAGATAGCAGTACTGAGGTTAGCGATGCGTTGTTGTCTGTCAAAAAGCACGTGGCTGTCAAAAAAACACGTGGCATTGTTTACCTCGCACTAGTTAGGTTAAGTTGGCACTACTGAGGTTTAGGCCCGTCAAGATGGCTGTACTGAGGTTAGCGATGCGTTGTTGTCTGTCAAAAAGCACGTGGCTGTCAAAAAACACGTGGCTTTGTTTACCTCACGCTAGTTAGGTTAAGTTGGCACTACTGAGGTTTAGGCCCGTCAAGATGGCAGCAGTGAGGTTAGCGATGCGTTGTTGTCGATGACAGCTGTCAAAACGTACGTGGCTTTGTTTACAAATTCAAATCTCCTGCCAAAATTCAAATTTCTTGCCAAAATTCAAATTTCCCCCCAGAATTCAAATTTCGCGCGGGAGGAGGCGCCAGAACCCGCTTATTATACTACTGGTAGGTATACATAAGCTGTTATGACATTCTCCTCTTCCTCCTTTATCAAGCCATAGCCTTATATCTCTATCGAACAAGTTTAAACATGCATTGCGAAGGCTACAGTGAGCACGTGCTGCAGCGATGACGTCATAATTATACACGTTAGCCTCGTTCGTTTTCTCAAGCCTTAATAGATAGAATGAGTAGGTGTAAGGAGGCAAATGAATGAATAAGCACAACATTTTGAATGCAATAAAGTATTTATATACAATGTACTACAACAGTTTTTCGCTTTGCTGCTGACAAGGTTGCTATGCTCCTTAACAGCTTTCTGCGAACAGGTAGCATGCTTCCGAAATTGTAATACCTCCTGAAACATTGATGCATCAAGACAAGTTACAGTTAGCACACACTAGAATTGATTGTAGATCAAGACGAAACATGTTGGCTATCAGTGTTCAGAACAGAAAAATTTAAAACGCAATACATTATAAGATTAATCTCTCTGTTAATACAATCGCACTCTTATGCAATCAGCGCACACACATAGAATTGCAAATGTTGTATATCTCAATTAGACATACTTCTCCTTAAACAATGCAGATAAAATTATTTTTATACTTTGCAGTGGGATACATTTGTCTTTAGGAGAAAAATTTTGTGGGATTCGAACGCATGCAACAAAAACATATCTGTATAGATTTCGAACAAACAATGTTCTCTTATCGCAAGCACGGAAAGTGAAATTAAACTGAACACTAGTCCTATAAGAAATACACTGCTTACATTCAAGCCCCTAGCAGTCGAACAAGTTATCGCATTAACATGTAACATGAAATATCGTTTCCGAAACATATTATTTCAATCTGCTGGCATGGGTTACAAGCATGTAGCTCATACGGAAAGTGAAATTAAACAGAACGCTTAGTGCTATACGAAATACACTGCGTACATTTAAGTCCCTAGCAGTCGAATATGTTCAGAACCGAAGAAGTTCATGCTACACATAACAGGGAATGGAACTTACGGGTCACGTCTTATTAGAATTACCTAATAAAGAATAAAATCCCCGACCTATTAGTAGTGCACTGAGTCGTATTTCTAACAGAAATCAGTACCTGCTTGATAGTTTTGTAGTGTTTGGAACACTGAACATTTCAAGATGGCAGCAGTGATGTCAGCGACGTTCTGTTCTTGTTGGATTTTAAATTCCGTGCTACGACGTGCGTATGAGGTTTAATGCCGTGAAGATGACGGCAGTGAGGTTAGCGATGCTCTATTGTCCTTAAAAGTGAGGTTAGAGTTCGTCAAGGCGACAGCTGTCAAAAAAGCACGTGTCTTTATTTACAAACAAGAGCAGGTGGTCGTGACGTCACGGTCACGTGGTATGCTACGTCAGCACGCAGAGTTCAAAATCCATGCCAACGTGGATATAACTCATCAAAGAGCCGATGTATAGCCGCCATCTTTTACCACTTTACGCCTTACACCATCTCCCTAATACCAGGTCAAGTCCTGGGAGGTTAATGCGTAGTCAGGCCAACGTTAAGCCTGCAGGGGTATCGAAAGTAAAGGGCTAAATTCCGGCACTACATTAGGTTTCATGTGCGTCACGAACTTGTACAAACAATAAACTGTGTCAGCAAATACTTCCTACTGGCCTGTGCAGTCTTGCTGATATGTGTAAGAAAAAACAATGAGCTCGCTCTTTCATGTCTCCACAACTTTCCTGTTACAACTTGACAAGTGCCCCTAACGAGACCCGATGTAATCTCTGCGTATGTCCTAAATTTAGCCCCGCAGATGGCAGCACGATGCTCTGTTGTTTAAAGGTAGCCGCTGTAAAAATGCACGTGGAATTTCAGATTTCCCTCCACCACATGCATAAGGATCTTCAAAACAGGAGCCGCCATCTTGTGCAGTAGACTCTAAGCTAGCTTTCTTCATAATAGCAGCCGCCATCTTACGCAATCTCCCTTAAGCCGTCTCACAAGAGCAGCAGCCATCTTGTGTGATTAGCGTGGAGAAGGGCATCCAGCTGTAAAACTGGGGTTAGGCTCCTCCATGCGATTAGGTGTGCTCTCTTATGCTAATCTCCATTGCCCTACTACTGAAAATAACGTCTCGAAAAGTCCCATTGCCCTACTACTCAAGATAGCGTCGAGAAGGGCAACCGGCCGTAAAAATGAGGTTAGGCTTGCTGTCTTGTGTGTGTAAAAAGTAAGGTTAAGCCCCTCTAAGGTAGTGTCTGTAACGTTAAGTTCAATTTCTTAGGCGTCAGGAAGGCATCCGGCCGTAAAACTGAGGTCAGGCCCTTCCATTAGGTTAGGCTTGCTGTCTTGAGTGTAAAAGGTAAGGTTAAACCGCTCCAAGGTAGCGGATGTGAGTATAAACTCGCTCTCTTACGCGTCTGGAAGGGCAAAGAGCATCCGGCAGTAAAACTGAGGTTAGGCCCCTCCAAGATGGAGGGTGTGAGGTTAGGCATGCAGTCTTAGCCAGCGCAGTCAATGAGGTGGAGGGCCCTCCCGAGAGCGTGTGGTGGCGGTGGCGACCGAACCACTGACTTATACTACTGTAGTAGGCAATTTGAAAAATTCTGTCATGCGCCATCTTTAACTACATGCACATACCTTACTGCTAGCAGGACAAGCAAGCTGCTAGCAAAGGTGTCCTGTAGAGAACGACCGGATGCCCTTGCCGACGGACCTGGTCAGGATTCGAGCAAGCTAACACGCTTTAACTATTCTTGTGCAAGAACTCAGAGTCAAAGGAGTCTGCTGCTGCTTGCAAAGCGGAACTGACTTAGCAAAAATATACATTACTTTAAAATCCCGGTCCTGTTACGGTACTTCTTTGCTTCAGGAAGGGCATCCAGCCGCAAAACAGATTCTTACGATTCAAAATTCACGTCCTGTTCCTCGTTAGAGCTTTGGCGTCAGGAAGGGCATCCGGCCGTAGAACAGATTCTTGTGTTGTTAAACTACAGAGCAGGAAAGTGCTAGCCGCTCCCTAGCATTTGCTATCTTCCGAAGTGACGACAGTGTAGTTCGAACCCCGCTACTTCGCACTGCATAACGCTGTTGATCGTCATTTATCTGTCGAGCGTACACTGAGGTTAGCCGGTTCGAGTCCTGTTGTGTGAGAATGTTACCTAGCACACAAGTCAAGGGCTTGAGGGTTGCTGCACGCTCTTACAGCTCCTGGGCTCAGCTCAGAGCCTGCTTGACAATCTTGAAGCCTGCAAGCCTTGAGCAGGCTATGTGCCGTTACCAGGGTGTGCTGGGAAGCTGTATTACGCCGCGTGTAAAACGCCTGGAAGCCTTGAGCAGGCTATGTGCCGTTACCAGGCTGTGTTTCTTTTACACCTGGGAAGCTGTATTACGCCGCGTGTAAAACGCCTGCAAGCCTTGAGCAGGCTATGTGCCGGGCTGTAGTTTTTACACCTAAGAAGCTGTTACACTGTTAATAAGGGGCGTTATGCCGACCCCTTGGTGCTAGAGTAGCGTCTCGAGCAAGAAACACTGGGGATGTGTTTGTAATTATAGTTGTATTTGCTGGGAGAGGGAGTGAGCTTCATGCTGCTGCAAGGGTCGGCCAGTGTATATTCGCTTATCGAAAAGAATGACGGGCACAGCACTTTTCGCAAAGTTCCAAGTCCACCGCTCGCTCGCGACTGTACCATAAGTAATTACACAGCAGCAGCAGACTTAGTTCAGAGCCCTGGAGACTTTAGGCCTGTAAATGTTGTTCTCTCTTGCCGGGCTGTCTGAGTAGCTCAGGCGGTTAAGGCGCTGGCCTTTTGACCCTGACATGTCAGGTACGATCCTGGCTCAGTTCGGTAGTATTTGAAGGTGCTCAAATAGGTCAGCCTCGTGTCAGTAGATTTACTATCACGTAAAATAACTCCTGAGGGACTAAATTCTTGCACCTTGGCGTCCGTGAAAACAGCAGACTCGATCCTGGCTCAGTTCAGTAGTATTTAAATGTTCTCAAATACGTTAGCTCTGTGTCGGTAGATTTACTAGCACGCGATCAAGAGGGCAAAACTGACTGGTGCAGCAGCCCTAGCTAGTATAAGAATATTAGATAACAGGATGCCTAATATTGATTGTAGGGTACAAAGAAATGTATTCAACGCTGTTATTATATCCAAAATGCTATATGGTTCAGAAGTATGGGGCACAGAAAAGGAAATAGTAATGCTCGATTCAGTCACTAGTAGATTTATTAAAATAATTACAGGCTTACCAATATGTACAGCGAATAGTGGAGCAAGATTAATGTGTACAGACATTAATATAAAAGTGGAAATAATTAAGAGACTAATAAAATATTGGTTTAGGTTAAAAAGGGTGGAGGGGGAGAAATTCTAGATATAGTTTACCGACACCAAATGAAGTATCAGGATGGGTACTGGGTGGGCAACTTAAAGAAAATACTAGAAGGAATTGGGATGGGGAACTATTGGGACAACGATTTAGAAGAAAGAAAAGTATGTGGGAGAGTGGCACAGAGGGTAGCAGATATAGAAATACCTACAAAGGCTAAGAGCTGGGGGTAATAATTGGAGAACTCTGGAGGAATTCATGAATATATACCCAGGTATGAAAATAATACATGATAAATTAACCAAAAGAGAATACAGGTGAATGATGGTGGTGGTTGATGGGAGTTTATAAAAATAAGGCATTTACAGTAGTTGCAAATACATGTTTATTATGTGAAAAGGAGTTAGGAAATGCACATTTCTTGAGACAGTGTGAAAGTACAAGAGCATTACGGGTTAAATACTTGAAAGCGGAAGAGACAAATAAAATAGAAAGAGAATCTGAGTACTATACTATTGTCAAATTAATAAGCAGGAAATGGAGAAGGCCAGGGAAATTAACAAAATTATTGACAATTTTAAAAAGCTTGTGGGAGAAAAAATGAAAGTGATGAATGAGGTTAGAGGCACATGCTGCTGAAAAAGAAAATGAAACAGCGAAATCAGCACGAATACACATGGTTAAAAGGATATTATGGGACACTTGAACTACACATACAGGAATGCATGCTATTTTTTTAGAATGAACCAAGTCTCGGCTCTCCTACCTCGGACGACCGAAGTTGGAAGAGGGAGACTCCAAATCGATCAGTTAACCGTACACTGAATAAGAAGTTTAAAATTGATTATAGTCAGTAGAAGTAAACGTACGGAAAGTATTTATCTCTGAAGTATCATCTCTGTATGGGTTAATAATAACGAAGTTTTGTAACCTTGCATGTACATAAAACAACTTTGTTTCACAGATATAGAGCATTATCGAGTTTAACTCACTAATAAGTAAGGGCGAAAATAATTACAAGTTTCGTATTATGTTTCGTTTTTTTTTATATTTGTACAGTTTTGTTCGTTAGGTATTGGATATTTCTAATTAGTAGATTCAGTTCATTGTTATTGTAAGCCGTACTGTATTCCTTCTAATGAGGTTGTTTGTTGTTTGTCTGCCTGTTTTATTTTACTTTGGTTTTGTTAGTTTGTTTTGGCTGCTGACGCACAGTAGAGTTGGAAGAGGGGGAGATAGGCCTGACCTATCTCAAGCTAAGTGTTGACTCAGTACGTCTGTACGTGTAGAGTAGAGTAAGGTAGTGAATAGCGTTATGTTACAGGGAAGTAAGTTGTCAATGAGACAGCGAAAGATGAGCCGAGTTATGTATTCTGTCTCGGCAGTGGAATACAGGCGTGCCAGCCTACATGTAGAGCTAGGCAATCCGCACACATGAAGGAGTGGTGAGGAAATAACATTAACAGCTTAAGGGGTGTATGAGGTATCGGTTTCCAAGCCTCATGAGACATGTCTGGTAGTGACATCCCAGGGAAGGGTGGTAGGAGTTCCTCACCAGGGGTGATGTCGCGGCCAGACAGATTTAGGATAGAGTTAGTTTATATTTACTGTCGTAAAGTAGTTAGTTTAGTTAGGTGGTGTGTTGCATGTGGAGCCGACGATCCGCCCATGTGCAAGATGCTACAAAGTAGATTCAGAGGTAGTTAAATAGTAAGTAGTTAGTGCTTAGTTATAAATAGTCTGTGAATGTTCATTTTGAATTGCATATTGGAACATTGTAACTGGGCAAAAGCCTGTTATGTTCAGTTCAATAAAATACCAATACCAATACTAACACGTGAAAGAACTCCTGAGGGACTAAATTCCGGCACCTATGCGTCTTGTGTTGTCAACATAGCAGGTTCGAACCTGGCTCAGTCCGGTGGTATTCGAAGGTGCTCAAATACGTTAGCTTCGTGTCGATAGATTTACCAGCACATGAAAGAACTCTTGAGGGACCAAATCCCGGCACCTGTGCGTCTTGTGTTGTCAACATAACAGGTTCGATCCTGGCTCAGTCCGGTGGTATTCAAAGGTTCTCAAATACGTTAGCTCTGTGTCGGTAGATTTACTAGCACGTGAAAGAACTCCTGAGGGACTAAATTCCGGCACTTCAGCGTCTTGTGTTGTCGACATAGCAGGTTCGATCCTGGCTCAGTCCGGCAGTATTTGAAGGTGCTCAAAATACGTTAGCTCTGTGTCGGTAGATTTACTAGCACTTAAAAGAACTCCTAAGGGACTAAATGCTAGCACGTCGGCGTCTCGTGTTGTTTTCGCCCCAGCTCAAAATTCCTAAGAGTTCACTCCATGATTACAGGCAGGGGATACCGTAGACTTTGGTCCCCTCTCTTTATCTAAGCCTAGAGGCCGAGGAGCGCCCCTTCCTAACATGCGCTTCGTCATCAGCGGTTGCCGCTGTCTTCCTTCAGGAAACAGAACTCAGGATGTGACCCATCAGCTAAATATTCAATCTATTTACTGAAGGGTTTGGCAGTTTTGTTTGCACTAGAAAAGTTCCCTGATCAGTCTGAAGGCCTGTGATGAAGGAAGTAGTGCATAAACGTTTGTTATAACTGTACTGCAGGAGTACACACTTCTGTTTTGCTGCCTAGTAACAAGTCGCAGTCCACCGCATGTTGTAACATATAACAGTTGAAGTGCCTGTGTGTGTAACGTGCTAAAATCGTGTGTGCATATTAGTAATTTACTGTATTCCCTTATTTTAAACGAAGCAACCATCTCGATTCATATCCGCTAAAAGTAAGTTTAATTCTTTGATTATCATTATTATTATTATTTCGATTTCTTTGTTACGCATTATTCACTTTGCAGTATTTAAATTAATGTAAGTCTAAACTATTGGTTAGTGCCAGGCAGTTCTGTTGACAATCCAACTAACCTTCGGTCTCTTTCCTATATGCAAGTGAATGTGCTCAGGTAGTTATTCAGTAATAACAGGCTACCTGTTAACAAGCTCGAGCTCTTTCCCATCTTATACCTTTGAGCCCTTTCCTATCCTATGATCGCTATGTGCGATGCAAGTGCTATGCTACTCTCAAGCAGCAATAACAGAGTAACTATTAACAAACCAAATAACCTTTGAGCCCTTTCCTATCCTATGATCGCTATGTGCGATGCAATGCTAACTTCACTTTACCTTTCTAGAATATCTTTCAAGCTACAGACATTCATTAACATTTTTTTGTTTTTTCTAGGTGCATCAAGAATTATCGTTGTCATTTATCCGAGTTGCAGTTTGCAGTCTTTAGTCGTCATTCATCTGAGTCGCAGTCTTCAAACGTGCACATCTTAAAGTATGTTTTAATCTTTTCCATCGATCTTATATGTTTACATGGTTTTTAAAAATCTAAAAAATAGTGTTCCGCTTTTTGTAGGAAAACCATGGAGAAGATTAACCAGATAGGTGATATTTCAACTCCAACCACCAAGCCGTTGACGAGTCTACCTCTAAATCAGCAATTTAAAGTGATTTCGCTACGAAAATTAAAAACAAAATTTGGGGAAAGAATTTTATGCATCTGTGAGGATTTTCGAGTTTTTTCCTAGCAAATAGATTTAGTGTGCTAACTGATTTATAAATAGAAGAACTAAATCAACGTTCTATTTGCATTACATACCGTGGAATAGAGAACAAATCGTGTGTCATTAATTTTGTTGATGCAAAATTATAACCATGGATTGGGAAAGTGTACATACATGTTTTTATCGCGTATTGTGTTAGATCAAAAATTCTTTTTTAACCCACTTGTTATGATGTTTATGTAGAAAAATTTGCTGTTTGTGCATATAGCGCATAATCTAAACCCTGGTCTTGCAACAAATATCAGATTAGTCGGCTTTTAAGTGCAGCTTCAAAGTAAGTTCCTTATCGGTTGTTTTCTTCGATATGGCTTTGTTATTAACTGCACGGAAACAAAAAAAAAAATTTGGTGAAAGAATTTTGTGCGTCTGTTAGGACTTTGAAGTATTTCTATCCAGTGTGTTATCACGTATACTAAGCGGTATTATCCCAAATTCAGTTTTTCTTATCAGTCAGCTCGAAGAACGACCGGATGCCCTTGTTGACGGCCCCCATCCGACGGACCTAGTCAGGATTCGAGTCAAAGCATGCACGACGAGAGATGCAAGCAGAAATCTAAACCTAGGTCTACTTAGAAATAGAATAAACAAATCAACGTTCTATCCTGCCCCTTTAGTAGCCTCTTACGGTGATGCAGCTTCGGTTTTGTTATCGGTCGGTTTTCGCTGCTGCTTCAAAGTATTTCAGTGCCGGAATTTTGTTCTGCAAGTGTTGTTTTTTCAATATTCACTATTATACATTACAAGCTTCTGTCAACCTGAAATCTTATTTCTGGGACATATTATTGACGGTACTGGGATAAGACCCAATCCAGTTAAAATCGAAGGTATTAGGAAATTTCCAAGACCTATCCGAGTCAAACAAGTTCGTCAATTTTTAGGTATGGCTAACTTCTTTGCTAATCACTGCCCTCAATATACACAGACAGTAGCACCACTGCAGGAATTATTAAAGAAGGAAATCGTTGGCGATGGAACGAAGAGCGTCATCAAGCATTCACGAAAACCAAAGAAATGCTCCTTAATAATGTTAAATTGGGATACCCGAATTTGGAAAACCATTCATCTTACAAACAGATCCATCTGGAATCGGAATTGGGGCGTGTTATTTCAAGAAGATGAGAAAAATCCAGAGAAGAGGGGTCTACTTGGCATTTGTCAGCCGAAAACTCCGCAATCATGAGAAACATTATTCAGTCACCGAACTTCAGATGCTATCCGTTGTCTATGCCCTGAAGTATTGGCAAAAGATAATTTATGGGTTTCCTGTAACCGTGAGGACTGATCATAAAGCCTTAACATTCATGATGAAAGCTACAATGGCGTCGGAACTCATATTCAGACGGACTATGTTCGTACAACAAATTAATATACAAATAGAACACTGTACAGGGAAAAGTAATCTCCTAGCTGACTGTTTAAGTAGGAACCCGAACGCTGAAACTCCGGAAGTTAACCAGTTAGAACTAATCCCAGAAGACCGTGAATTTCTACGGAAACTCAGATATATCCGACAAGCTCAGATCTATCATAGACTTCCTAGAAAATAAAGTTAAACTTAGAGAGCCTGGATACCGGAAAGTTAAAAGGAGAACTTCCCGATACCAATATCTGGATAATATTTTATTCAAGTTTGTGGATCCCGCCAGGTCAAAATTAAAAGCAGTTGTTCCGTCAAAATTACAAGAACCACTTATTTGGCACGCACACAGAATTACAGGACATGGCGGCATTGATATGACCTTAGCCACTATACAGGAAAAATTTACTTGGGAAGGACTCAGATCTATAGTCCGAAACGTGGTTCGAACCTGTGACACTTGCCAGAGAGTGAAGCCTGGTTCTCATCTGCTACAACACAATCCTACACCAATTATACCTTCTGGACCAAAACAGTTATATGCAATGGATCTCTTCGGACCCGTTCCAACATCTAAAAGAGGTAACCGGCATGTCGTTGTTACAATCGATGTATTCTCAAAATATGTTACTTTGTATCCTATTCAAAAGGCAAGTTCGAAATCAGTAATTCGCCGAATTATTCGCAACCTTATTCCTCACATGGGCAAGCCTAAAGCTTTACTAACTGATCATGGATCCAGCAGAGAGAGTTATGCAAGAATTATCTAAATTTTGTCGTATATTTTGTGGAGACGCACACTGGCTGTGGACAGATGTTTTGCCAATCATGATGGAATGCCTAAATAATACTGTACATGAGGCCACATCACAGATTCCTGTTAGTTTTCGTTTTGACAGACAACCTCGTCGACCTTGGGACGATATTATTCAATGCCCAGGAAATTTGAGACCGACTTTAGAGGAAAATATCGAGAGAGCTGCTACATCTTTACGAGAACATGCTGAAAGAAGACAGAGAAGAGTAAGGGACAAGAAATTCCATCGACCTCTAAAACTCCACGAGTATGTGTTATTGAAGAAACCAGCTACTTCTGAGACCACTAGTAAACTCTATGCTAAATTTGCACCACTTTTTGTAGGACCATATCAGGTTATTAAAGTTTATGGGAATAATGCGTATCGAATCCAAAGCCTGGATAAGACCTAAGAATGTGTTCACAAGACTTCTAATTTAAGAAGCTATTATTTTCCCAAGCAGGCGACCAATGATCAAGTAAATATGATTATTGAAGAGGAAACATCGTGGGATGAAAAGGAGAATCCGGCGCACCATCATTCCTCAACACAGGTCAATATGCTGGAGGATATGTGTCAATAATGCCTGGAGATACAGAGCACAATAGTAGGCCATCTTCGATTATTGAGTGCTGCATTAGAGGCCGATAATAGGAGGCTACGTGCCGAGACAGCATCCAAAAATGCCGCTGGAATAGTATGACACAAGACTGTAGTTGGAAATTTTGAGGGAACATTTTAATAGTATATTCCATGCGATAATGATTTAATCTTCCGACTAAATCATTTTCCAACCAAGGGAGATGATGTCCCCTTCAAAATTGGTAAAAGAAGGGATATTTTAATATCTCAGCGTGTTAAAATATTATTTCATCAGCCAGGGTGAAAATTTTCCCAGTTCAGAATCACCGAGAGATGAGCGGCTCGAAACCGGAATTTCCGAAGCAAGAGAGGAGAGCTGGACAGCCAGCTGTATGCCACGTGACCGGCGGGGGAGATATTGACCAATCAGAAACGTTTACGGCGACACACCCTCGTCTCAAGACAATTATAATGTGGTGTTTCCCGAAGGAACTGCTTATTCTGCGTCTGATTCTGACTGCTTCTTCTGGACGTGCTTCTACTTGGAAAATACGCCGACGCTCAATTTACAGACCTCCCTGTGTTCGACTATTCGGCAGTTCAGATTTTAAAAATAATTTTGGTCTACGAATTTAGAAGATTATTGGAGAAGATACGTATTAATTCATAACATTTCTCATCGCGTGTGAAGACTTGTTTGTTAGTTTCAGCTTATTCTATTCCGGAAAACAGAAGAGGAAGAGTACGAGATAAATTCAAGATACCGGCACACCAGCCAAAGGAAGTCCATTGTTATTCCATGTTCGTCCTCGCAGCTGCAATGATGTTCTAAAATGTGAGGCAACTTCGGACATGGAGAGGACGGAGTTCAATGGTGGGTGACCTATCCCATGTCTAAGGTCATCCGCCAAAATCCAGCTTCAACATTCACTTAAGTACCATATTATAAATTATGCCTGTCAATCTTTGTACACAATGTAGACATTACTATTCCTTATTCATTTGCATAGGTTTCTCTTAGTATTGCAGTAGTTAGATCTCTCATTTCTTCTTTCCATGGTGCAAGGTAGTTAGATGTTGTGTGAGAATGTGTATTGAACTCTATTAGATAGTCAGTGCAGTGTGGATGTCTTCGAGATTCATTCTGACTGTCCCAATTCAGCAGTACAGGAGTGTATTAAAAATAATAGACCTCTCCGATAATAATGGTTTAATTTGAAATTAAATTATAATTTATTTGAAGTCATGTGGGACAGATTATTAGTATGTTTCTTTACGACAGATTTTCCTCGACGATATTGCGATATTTTGGGATGCATTTCAAACATGTTAGAGTCATCTGATATTTTATCGAGCTTTAGTATACGCGGATATGTGACCACGCACGGTTAATAATAATAAAAATAACGAAATTAATAATAATTCAACTCCACCTCGGGTTAAAAGATAAAATAAGGTCATGAGTGTAAATATTGTTTGCTTTTGTGTGACATTAATGTGTGCTCTAAATAGGCAAATGTGAGCCTGGAATACGGCCGAATCCTGACGGATCATTTATTGCATTTGTTACATTAATAGTATTTATTACAATTATTATATTTGATATATTTATGAACTTGGGAATGGATCAGTTACTTGGTGTTTGATTTATAGATCCATTGAGTCTAATGTGGAGAGAATATGTTGTTGAACATAATTTTTTCGAGTGGAGTACGTATTAATTGACAGCCATGATATTAGGAGGATAATAATAGTGTCGCAACTCATGAACCATAGACGCGAATATTCATTTTTAACCTGCGTTAATGGCGTTCTATATGATACTTCCGATGATATATATCTCTAACATTCTCATGAACATCGTTGTTGAGCTTAGTTTCATTATTGAAGTGATATCCTGACGTCATTACATTCCATTTCGTCGCAATGATATTTCTTTAGCCGATACCGTCATCTGAAATCTTCCATGACTTACTTTAAAATTTAAAAATAATAATCAAGGACTAGTATTTGTTGTAAATATTATTTAATGTTACCGTGTATCCTAGTGTGAATGTGGTATGTGTGATTTGCCATTATTTCGGGAATTGTGATATTTTTCTTGACGACATTCTGACTTGATCTCTTGTCTACTGCGTGTGTTCTGATCAATTTGTCGTGATTTTGCGTTGATCATATTTTACGGAGATGTGAATCTTTAGTGAATTTTATTTCAAAATAAGATAGAACAGGGTCTGATGTACTAGAAAAAAATGAATAAGCAAGGGTCATGCCCGTGGATGGGACTCACAAAGTCATTTATTGCAAACCCTACATTGTTAAAAAAATTTCAATGAAGGTGATATTGATGAAAAACGCTACGTCAATTTAGGTAATTATTAAGGAGAATTTTAATATGATAATTATAGAAATATTCCAGTTAATGAATTTAGAATTTGAGGAAAATAATGTGAAGAAAATTTCGACAGGAGAAATTTATTTTAGATATTTCTCATTAATTATAGGAAGAGTTAATTCAATCATTAACGATTATTGAGTCAAAGAAATATTTAATTTTAAAATAATCTGATTTTAGTAGAGAAGGTCTTCTCACAAATAGAGTGTATTATTATTTATTTCATTCAATGTAGGCTAATAATTATATGTATAATTACAGATATTTAAATCAGATGAATTTTGGGGGAAGAAATTCCATATTATCGAGATAGACCGGCAGAGAATATGTTTTTTTGAATTAAAAACACAAGATTTTGTTCAAATTTGAGTTTTGTGAAGAGTGCTAGTTTTAATGAATGTTTAAAAGCTTATTTAGTGTTTAATTTTATTGTCGCTAGCCCTTAAGCTATCCCTGCCCTTAATTTTTTTTTTTTTTTGCATAGCCAGAAAACGAACAGTCTGCGATTGAGACTCTCGTTCTCCAGCTGAGTAGCCAGGTAAGAAGGGGGCAATATGTAGTGGTTGAACTGTGATATTAATTTGCCCTATAGTTGTTAAGTGGGCTACGATTCTCAGTTCAATAGGCACCTGTAATGATGAAACCTTAAGTTAAAAGCAAAGCGGGAAAATTGATAGAGAAACTGATTGAATTATTGAAACGAATGACTCACCTCTAAAGCTGTGTACCTCGCTTGGCGGCTGCAGCACAACCAGTGTGTCTGCTTGTGTCTTGTACTGTGTGGTGAAGAGTTTGGGAAGGAGAAGTAGGGGCAGTGGAGGGGGTGTTTCCAGAACATTGGCTGTTTAGGAGAAGGTCCGGGGGGGGCGTTGTGGACGTAGACTGTAATACGCAAAGTTGTTACGTAGAGTACGGAAGACGTTCGAATTTTCTGGAATTTTTAAGTTGTTGAGTAATAGAATCAGAAAATCAAATAATATCTTAGGTTTTTCCGAGATTTCTTTGAGATTAATGTTGGCGTTATAATATTGATCTAAATGTATTAAACATGCTTCCGTAATGTCAAGCCTCTGTCCTTTAGCGAGTGTTTCAATGATCCCTACTTCTCCTTCCCAAACGCTTCACGACACAGTACAAAACACAAGCAGACACACTGGTTGTGCTGCAGCCGCCAAGCGAGGTACACAGCTTTAGAGGTGACTCAGGCGTTTCAGTAATTCAATCAGTTTCTCTATCAATTTTCTCGCTTTGCTTTTAACTTAAGGTTTCATCATTACAGGTGCGTATTGAACTGAGAATCATAGCCCACTTAACAACTATAGGGCAAATTAATATCACAGTTCAACCACTACATATACAGTATCAAATATACTACGTTTTTACTCAACAAAAATAAGAAGACAGCTCAGCTCTAACAATTCTTTTATATGCAACGAACTTTTAATTCAACAAAATAACATATACAAAAAATGAATATCTCAATGTCAAACGGACTGGATTCAACCTCAATAATCCAATTTGCTTGTTGCTTGCTTGTTGTTTTAAGGGGCCTAACATCGAAGGTCATCGGCCCATCCTCTAATTTAGGATCGCATGTGAAACCAATATTACGAGTGTATAATAGTATAGACATTAGGGAACCAAAGACCATTCATATACCAAATGAAGAATTTTATATTTTCACCTGCAAGAATCTCCTTGTCACACAAATTAGTTTTAACCTAGCATAGTAAGATGTTAAATTTAATTATAACATCATTCTATTACCTGTATATAAGGAGTTAAGTATGATAATATGATGTTCATTGTTTTGACCGCCAAGTTTCTATACACTTTTCATGCAGCTGATGATGGTGTTAAAAACTGTACACCGAAACATGTCCTGTAATTTGTAATAAATAATGTTGTAAACATCAGATAACAACATTGTAAATGTATTGAAAAGGTAGAACCTACTATAAGCTTATTTAATTGTGATCTCAGTTCAATACGGATAAAACATGAAATTCGTTACGCTTAATGATGAAGCCCACCAGGCATTTATTATAGCTCATAGTTACATGAATTTAAGAATAAAAGTGGGAAAACTTGGTAAGGATATTAAGTTTATTAGACAATGTATAGCATATGATTTAACTCCGAATGTCTTAAAAAGTGTTTTAGAAAAGGACCCAGGTGTGCCGCATAGAAGTAAAAACTGGTTAAAGACCAAAGAACTAATTAAAAACTAACTAATTAAAAAAGAATTAAAATTCCTCCATAGAAAGAAGTCTTTTTTGAACCAACAAGTATATGAGACTGACCTCAAAGCTACATTCAAGCTTTCCGCTTCACAATGGAACCTTTTTCAAAATAAAGTCCAATTCAAATTATCTAATGTGCTTGAAAGTAAACAATCAACATTGGAAAATAAGTTAGAAAGGCTAAAGAAAGAGGCGGAAAAAAGCCGAACCCAATCTGTATCCCTGATTGAAAGGTCCTATTTCACACCTAACGAAAATCCACTGAGACACTTTCATACTCCAGTTATTAACCTTTCCAATGTCAACTTTAATGAAGAGGGAAAACTTATACTTGAGAAAGGTCCTAAACACATTTGGCCGACTTTCAATCAAGTTAAAGCAACTAAAGGTCTGATCATAGAAACAGAAATAGCGCTCGGAAAATTACCACTCGACTTGCAGCATGAGGTCAGAATAGAAGTAAAGAAATAGCTGAATAAAATGTTTAATAATAAAAATAATAGTAATAAGGCTAATAATAATAATAAGTTAGTCATCCCCAAAGAATCTTTCAATGATAGGAAACAAATACTGGAAATTAAAAATAAAATTAAAAACGAAGAGCCTATTGTCACTAAGGCTGATAAGGGCAATGTAACCGTGATTATGCATAACGATGATTACATCTAAAAACAAAAAACTTCTTCAACAATGATTCTTTTTCTATTATTAAGACAGACCCTACTCTACCTTTACAGAAGCAATTGAAACAAACATTGAAAACATCTTCCTTCCTCGTTAACGAATGCGAAAAGCAGAAATTAATTAGCATGAACCCCGGCCTTCCTACCGCTAAAGCGATGCCAAAAATCCACAAGGCCGGTGTCCCCATTAGGCCAATTATTAATTACACACCTAGCCCCCTTTGCAAATTAGCGCAGTATATACAAAAATTCCTAAAACAACATTACAGATTCATGGTTAATAAATCCATAAAGAATTCCAGAGATTTCACTAAAGAATTAATTAAATTCCGACTACAGGACTATCACACTATCCATTCTTTTGATATAGTAAATATGTTCCCTAACATCAAAACCAATAAATTGCTTCCCATCATTGCCAATAATCTGAAAAAATACAGTCGCTTAAGCAAGTTAGAAATCGATGAATTCATGGTCGTTATAAAATTACTGATTAACAATAACTGTTTTATTTTCGACCAGGTTATATATAAACAGAATGGCCTTGCAATGGGGTCTCCCGCCTGAAGAATTTTGGTCGAAATTTATATAGATTATTTAGAGGACACACAATTAATAATGAAAAATTCAAGAATGTTCTATTCTGGTCTAGGTTTGTAGACGATGTATTTGTTATCCTAGACGAACGCATAATCAACGCCTCTACAACTCTTAATAATCTTAACACTGTAGATAGGGATATAAAATTTACTTTAGAATCTGAAATAGAAAAATATATTAATTATTTGGACCTAAAGATTAACAAACACGTATCTTCATTTTCTTTTAGTATTTACAGAAAACCCACACAAACTTCAGTCACAATAAGAAATGATTCAACCCACCCCTTAACTCACAAATCCGCAACCTATAACAGCTTAGTGAATCGCGCTTTTAGCATACCAATGTCCAAACGAAATTTGGACAAGGAATTGAACATCATTCGAGCTATGGCTAAAGCTAACGGTTTTAAAGGAAATTTTATAGAACGAATAATAAGCAAATTCAAATATCGCCCTCATACGAGTCTGACGAAAGAGAAAACAGAAGCAAAGGAAATCGCAACTTTCACTTATAATAAAGACGTATATAGAATGACAAATATTTTCGAAAAACGTAACATTAGGATTGCTTTTAGGACAGATAATACAAGTGCAGCAGCTCTACATAATGCTTCAATTGTAAATAAAGTCGACCCCTATTCTAAATCGGGCGTATATAGATTCGAATGTAGAGACTGTGGAAACGGATACATAGGGCAAACTGGGCATAGCTTTAATGTCAGATATCACGAACACCTCAACGCTGTAAAATATCGTAGATTCTCAGCGGTATGCCAGCATATCCATGAGTATAAACATAAATTTACAGATATAAATGAAGACCTTGAGATCATGGAAACACTGGCTAAAGGACAGAGGCTTGACATTACAGAAGCATGTTTAATACATTTAGACCAATATTATAACGCCAACCTTAATCTGAACGAAATCTCGGTAAAACCTAAGATATTATTTGATTGTCTGATTCTAATACTCAACAACTTAAAAATTCCAGAAAAATTTGAACGTCTTCCGTACTCTACGTAACAACTTTGCGTATTACAGTCTACGTCCACAACGCCCCCGGATCTCCTCCTAAAGATGACGCGGGCTCTTATAGAGAAAGATGATGGCCATTGGTGATTGCACAAGATAGCGGTTATGCACGCGCTCTTGAGAAGAAAGATGACTCCCATGGGCGATTGCGCAAGATGGCAGCTATATGCGGGCTCTTGTAGAGAAGGACGACGGTTATGGCGAGATTGCATAAGACAGGGGCTATACATGGGCTCTTATGGAGAAAGATGACGACCGCTACCTTGCGCACTAGCCCTTAAGCCAGCTTTCTTCATAAGAGCTTGTGTATAGCCGCCATCTTCCGCAAGCGCCCTTAGGACGTCTCACAAATGTCTATATATAGCCACCATCTAGCGCAAACGCCCCTGGGCCGTCTCATAATAGCCTATGTCTAGCAGCCACCTTGCACAGTAGCCCCTTAACCAGGTTCCAGGTGTTAGTCTCAAAAGAGCCTGTGCATAGTCGCCGTCTTGTGCAGTTCAGGTCGGGAAGGGCATCTCGCCGTAAAAGTCAGGTTAGACCCCACCAACATAGCGGATGTGAGGTGGCAGGAAGGGCAACTAGCCTTTAAAGTAAGGATAGTCTCTCAGGATGGCGACTGTAAGGTTAGGATTGCTGTCTTATGCAAATCCACAAAATCGGAAATGTACATCTACTATACGAGGGTCAATGACCTTGATGCACAACCATTATAGTTTCTCTACTAGAGTCGGGTGCTGACGCACGGACCCGCTTTGCCCTACTACTGATAACTCAAGGCTTACGCCAACCGTAGTTCATTCATCTGATTAATTCCGCGTAGACATGCGAGCCATCCGATATTCACCACTTACGACCTTTTTATTTTGGTTCGAATCGCTTATTCTGACTCACACTCGTGACATCGACTTACATGCTTGTAAACATGTTTTATATTATTGCTGGCATATTTTTCTCGTGCTATTTGCATATTAAATTTTATTCTATCCTGACATCTGTAACTTCTCATTTAATTAAGATATGTAGTCTTGCACCTGTCTTATTTTGTTGAAAGTAAATTATATTTAGATTGGGGTGAAGAGCCCTCCCAGAAGATTGTATAAATAACGCTGTGAAAAATCAGTAAAATTGGGCGCACCCCAGGTAACGTCGCAAATTATCAGCGGTAGATTCTTCCACTACCGGTCAACACAGAAATAGTAATCCTCCTAAAGTTTCTCTATTAAGACCACGTGTTATAGTCTCGATAAATATCGAGGGGTTTTCGTGTGTTAAAGAGACCTTATTGGCTGATTTGTGTAAGGAATATAAATGTGACATCCTACAAGTGCAAGAGACTCACCGGGGCTACAACAGCCATCGACCCAAAATCGCAGGCATGCAGCTTGTTCTGGAAAGGCCCCATGATATATTTTCAGCAGACCGAACCTAAATATCACATGAACCTCGCTGACTGAAAGGGATAACATCGAGATTCTTTCTGTATGTATGCCACACGTCTATACACAAGCCTCCGAATGTTGACTTAACGTTTGAAGAACTTACCAACTTTAAGTACCTGGCTGTAAATATCATCCTTGGCGATTACAACTGTCGAAGCACATCTTTGGGATACCCAGATTCGGATACCAGTAGAGATAAACTAGAAACCAGGGTTGAGAATCATGATCTTCATCTAATTCATGATCCAAAGCTACCAGCATCTTTCAATAATGGTCGGCGGAAGAGAGGCTACAACCATGACAATGTTTTCGTGTCATCAAAATTTGCTGTTAGTTTTGTGAAGTTTATCGGTAAGTCAATTCCATCTATCCAACATAGACCAGTAATATGCAAAGTGAGTGCCATGGTAGTACCAGAGGAGGTGCCTTTCAAGCAAAGGTTTAATTTTCAGAAGGACGATTGGGAAATATTCACCAACGAGCTTAATACGAAAGTTTCCAAGATTCCACCGCAATCTGGGATGTACGAGGCATTTGTCAAATGCGTCCAAACGTCCTCTGAAGGACCATTCCAAGAGGTTGTAGAATAAGGTACAAACCAGGACTGAATGATGACACCATCCAGGTTGGCGAGGAATTGCTGCAAACTATCTCAGCAAACCGCAATGTTAAGTGGACCTCACTGGTAGAGAATCCGGATATCAAGTTGAACAGTAGGCGAACCTGCAATCTCCTGAAAAACCCCAGCGGTGACCCAGCAAAACTTAAAAACTTCACACCAGATTGCAACCCAATTACTCATGAACAGGAAGACTAAAGGTCGGAGTACACGGGAGCATTTGGAACGAACCCCAGTAAGTGAGAACCATAAACTTCGTAAATCCTTCACCTTAAATGAACTAGAGTCTGTCATCTCCACCTTGAAATTAAATAAGTCTGCTGGCATCGATGATATCAGAGTAGAACAGATCAAGAAGATCGGCCGGATCACTCTGCAATGGCTGCTTACAATGATTAATAAGTGTGTATCTAAGCTTTATATTCCCAAGCTCTGGAGGAAAACTCGAGTGGTTGCACTACCTAAGCCTGGTAAGGAGCCAAACGATCATAAAGACCTTTTCCCAGTATAATTGTTGTCATTGTTTCAAGGTCTTCGTGTGCCTTATCCTTAGGGCGGACGTATGCGATGATGGGTCAAAAATGCGATTTTTTAAACAGTGTTATTATTTATTTAGATAGGTTTACAATATATTACCAAAGTTTCGTGATGATATTCAGCCTACAAGTGTGTCAAAAGTAATGGTTTGTTTCAACGTGCATAAGGCCACGCCTCCTTCGTGGTATTCATCATGACATAAATTGAAATATTTTGTTCATTTGGACAGGCAAAAGTTGAGACAATTCTTACTGCGCGATCAAGAAGGCTGTGACAACTTCCGCTGTAAACAGAGTTGCAAATTGTTGTTGTTGCCAGATTATAAACCAATTTCTGAAGTGAGCGGAGTAAGTGAGTGAGTTTTATTATTATTGTGGGTTTCTTCGCATTTCATAATGCCCAGTTTTAGCCCGCGAGTTTTTAGAAAAGTGAAGAAGGCCCGAATTTTACGAATTCGGAAGGAAAATACAAACGTCGTGTGCCAGGAACCAACTTATGGCTGAAAATTCACCTGTGAACAATGGCAGTGCATCAAAGAAGAAACTTGGATCTCGTATATACTCAGAAGACAGCACGGGACGTAAAGCAACTATTGGTTAGAGATTTATAGATTTAGGAATTCTGAACAGTGTTATATCTTCTTCTTGTGCATGTGCTGTTTGTGGAAAAACACTGAAACTCTTTGACAGTGAAGACAATACCGGTGTAGTATGCAAGTGAGAACTGTCAGACTGATATACCATTTTTTACATCTACCTCACACAATAAGATTTTTGAAGCAAATTTGAGGTTATGCTATGCCATGAGATGCATTGGGTGGGGAGGGAAGGCACAAATTTGTTTTGTGGTTTGATGAACATGCCACCACCATCAAGCAGGTTCACTACCGTCAAAATCACATTCTTGATGCCCTAGAAATAGAAAGTAAAGAGAGTATGGCTGACGCTGAACTGGGAACTTGTAGATAATGATTGTCCTGCTACTGATCTGGCCGTTTCATGTGACAGAACTTGGATAAAGCGTGGCCACACCTCCCTTCACTGTGTCACCTCTGTAATAAGCATAGATACTGGAAAAATTCTTGATCTTCAGGTAATGAGTAAGTACTGCACTGCATGTGCCTTGAGGAAACCATCTGAAGATAACGTGGAAGAAGAAAGGTGTTTGGAGAAACATGAAATGTTTTGTGCCCGAAACCATTCAGGTACAAGCGGTCGAATAGAACCTGCTGGTATGAAACTAATTTTTCATCGGAGCCAGACACTTCACAATGTACGATACACAAGGTATTTAGGAGATGGAGATTCCTCTTCCTTCAAATCTGTATTTGAAAGGGAACCTTATGGTTCAGATGCTCCAATCAAGAAACTTGAGTGTGTAGGGCACATTCAGAAAAGGATGGCTGGTAGACTGCTGAAATTAAAGCGTGAACTGAAAGGCAAAAAGCTTGAAGATGGGAAACCACTTGGAGGCTTATATAGCCTCACAGATAAAGACATACACATTCTGCAGGTTTACTATGGAAAGGCCATAAAAGACAATGTTGGAGATGTCAAAGCCAAAGCAAAAAGCAGTGTGGGCAATATTTTTTCACAAGCTCTCTACTGATGAACATGCAATACATAATCTTTGCAGCATAACCTGGTGCAAATACACTGACTGACAGAGCAAATGCAACACCAAGAAGGAGTGGTTTGAAAGGGATGAAAGTTGGGGAAAAAACAGAGACGGCACGGACGAATAATTGATGTTTATTTCAAACCGATATGCAGGTTACACAATGCGCACGGCATCGACTCAGTAGGATGTAGGACCACCGCGAGCGGCGATGCACGCAGAAACACGTCGAGGTACAGAGTCAATAAGAGTGCGGATGGTGTCCTGAGGGATGGTTCTCCATTCTCTGTCAACCATTTGCCACAGTTGGTCGTCCGTACGAGGCTGGGGCAGAGTTTGCAAACGGCGTCCAATGAGATCCCACACGTGTTCGATTGGTGAGAGATCCTGAGAGTACGCTGGCCACGGAAGCATCTGTACACCTCGTAGAGCCTGTTGGGAGATGCGAGCAGTGTGTGGGCGGGCATTATCCTGCTGAAACAGAGCATTGGGCAGCCCCTGAAGGTACGGGAGTGCCACCGGCCGCAGCACATGCTGCACGTAGCGGTGGGCATTTAACGTGCCTTGAATGCGCACTAGAGGTGACGTGGAATCATACGCAATAGCGCCCCAAACCATGATGCCGCGTTGTCTAGCGGTAGGGCGCTCCACAGTTACTGCCGGATTTGACCTTTCTCCACGCCGACGCCACACTCGTCTGCGGTGACTATCACTGACAGAACAGAAGCGTGACTCATCGGAGAACACGACGTTCCGCCATTCCCTCATCCAAGTCGCTCTAGCCCGGCACCATGCCAGGCGTGCAAGTCTATGCTGTGGAGTCAATGGTAGTCTTCTGAGCGGACGCCGGGAGTGCAGGCCTCCTTCAACCAATCGACGGGAAATTCTTCTGGTCGATATTGCACATGCTGAAGAATGGCGGTTGACGTGGCGTGCGGGGCTGCCACCGCTTGGCGGCGGATGCGCCGATCCTCGCGTGCTGACGTCACTCGGGCTGCGCCTGGACCCCTCGCACGTGCCACATGTCCCTGCGCCAACCATCTTCGCCACAGGCGCTGCACCGTGGACACATCCCTATGGGTATCGGCTGCGATTTGACGAAGCGACCAACCTGCCCTTCTCAGCCCGATCACCATACCCCTCGTTAAGTCGTCTGTCTGCTGGAAATGCCTCCGTTGACGGCGGCCTGGCATTCTTAGCTATACACGTGTCCTGTGGCACACGACAACACGTTCTACAATGACTGTCGGCTGAGAAATCACGGTACGAAGTGGGCCATTCGCCAACGCCGTGTCCCATTTATCGTTCGCTACGTGGGCAGCACAGCGGCGCATTTCACATCATGAGCATACCTCAGTGACGTCAGTCTACCCTGCAATTGGCATAAAGTTCTGACCACTCCTTCTTGGTCTTGCATTTGCTCTGTCAGTCAGTGTATAAACAAGCACAGGCAGAAGGAAGATCATATAAACATAAACACAATCTTCCTGAAGCTGTAATGAATGCCATCAAGCCCACATTCCGGATTCTAGCACACCAGGATCTGTAAAAAAAAATGCACCCATGGCAAAACGCAAAACGCGAATGAGAGTTACAACCAGTTAATTTGGAAAAGATGTCCAAAAACTACATTTGCTGCTTCTGATGTTGTTAAAATTGCTGCATATGATGCATGTTTGGTGTTCAATGTGGAAATAACGGAAGAATCAAGGTCCTTGAAAGGCTTGGTTTTGATGCTGGTGCTTACACGTGGACAATTCTGGGAAAGTTAGACGACCAACTCATTGCTGCTTCAGAACTATCAGAGGAAATGCTCATCAAAGATTCCAGGCAAATGAAACAGGAGAAAAGGAAAGGTTTAGAAGACTCACAATAAGAAGAGGGATATGGTTATGGTCAGCATTAGTTGCTTGTTTCTTGTAAATAACATTTCAAATTTTCTTCCTTGATTTCCCGTAAATTACATATTGCAACATATACGGAACATTTTCTCCTAAACTAATAGGGCTATTTTACTGAAATTTGGTACAGTTATTTCAAATGGCTACGTCTCCAATACTCTTAGACAGTTTTTTCGAATACAAATTTGGAAAGAAATTATGCATTTATATATACCTATAAAAGAGGTCAATATTTTTTCTAGAATTGAAAATATAATTTATAAGAAACAAAAACATTCTGACTAATTCTGTTCGAGAGAATTTTTCAACTGTTTTCTTACAGTCTATATACAAATGTGCAAGTTCATATCAAAGACAGTTTTTGAGTGAATGTTCCTTACATCATGAAAAAAATTTCAAACTTTGAATTTTCAGAATTTGAAAAATATTTAATATTATCTTTTCATATTGGTAGAAAACATTCCTCTGACACCTATGTAGGTGTATACAAAGTTTGGTAAAGGTAACTCTAAAATGCCCTGAGTTATAATAAAAATGCTGTCATACCGTAATATCTCTCACTTCCCCCCTTAACCGAATTAGTGGCATCCTCGAAGGAAAGTTGGTTTTCGACCTCGAAAGTCATGCTGCAGTCAGATATTGAACCTTACTCAGCACAACGAGGATGGTTTTGAACAGAGAAACGTAACAATAGTTGCCTTTGCTGCCTACGACACCATCAACCACACAAAGTTGCTGAGGAAAATTTACCAGCTCCCTAATGATTATCGACTATCATCTCTTATTAGCATTCTCCTGCAGAATAGAAGTTTCCAAGTCTCCCTCCGTGGTAAGAAGAGAAGATGGCGCATACAAAAGAACGGTTTATCTCAAGGAAGTGTCCTAGCCCCTGTGCTCTTTAATATATACACAAATGATCAGCCCATAACGGAACATATTAGGCTTTTCATCTATGCCGACGATACTGGAGCGGCTGCCCAAAGGAAGGACATTTGAAGAAGTGGAAGGAAAGTTAACTTCTGCTCTAGATACTCTTGGCTCTTACATTGAAGGCAACCATATAAAGCCAAATCCCAGCAAGACTCAGGTGTGCGCATTTCACTTAAGGAATAGAGAAGCTCGGCGGGAACTGGACATTATATGGCAAGGCAAACGACCTGAACATTGTCCAACTACTGTGTATCTAGGTGTTACTCTTGACCGAACACTGTCCTACAAGAAACATTGCCACAACACCAGGCTGAAAGTCAGTTCACGGAACAATATTTTGAGAAAGCTCACAGCCACCACCTGGTGAGCAAGCCCTTACGTCCTGAGAACCTCTGCTCTTGCTTTGTGTGTGTCCGCTGCAGAGTACGCTTCACCTGTGTGGAGTGCATCTATTCACACCCAGCAGGTTGACATTGCAATCAACGAGACTGTACGTATCTTGTCGGGATGTCTGAAGCCATATCCAGTTGACAAACTCAACCCGATTGTTGGAATAGCTCCCCCCGCTATCAGAAGGGCTGTTGCTGCTGATGCAGAGAGGACGAAGCAGACTAATGATTATCGCCATCCACTGCATGATCACCAGGCTGTAGTCTGTGGATAGAAGTCGAGAAAGAGCTTCATCACCAGGACTCAACCAATGGTAGGAACACCTGAGTCTAACCGCATCACCAGGTGGAAGAGCATGGTGCCATCTGATACCCCTGCAATGGAAGAACTAGTTCCAGGGAATGACCTGCCCTACCCTATTTGGAGATCACTTAATCGTCTTAGGGTGGGCGTACCTCTTTGCAAGACCAACATGCAAATATTCTTTTTTTGGTGTGTTAGAGTTTACGAAACTTCTAACTCTTCCCGCCAATTTAAGATGTGGGCGAATAGAAAATTTTGTATATTTATTTTTCAGCCAATCAACAATGTCATGTGTATAATTACCCAATCAAAATTGGAGTTTGTCGGGCCTTAGGCCAGAGTTTACTTGAACCTTCCTCTCGGGTATATACAGTAAGGTGGCCCATATTTCGAGCCAGGTTTTGTCTTATTCATCGCTCCAGTCTAGTGTGTCGGTTTGTGAAGGGAGGCGGGGGTCGTCGACAAGTCCATCAGCTCAAGGTAATGGCAGTCCTGGATTATCTAAGTGATAGATTTCGACAGACAGCTCCAGAGGAAGGTTTCCAAACTTATCATGTAACTTTAATTTTCTAAAATTTAAATTACAAATGTCTAATGTAAATTTCAAACAAGCCAAGGGAACTTAACCGTAATCAAGGAATAGAGAGTGAACGACCCTCTCTCGTGTTCCCTATCAACTTAATTTCGAGGTGACTATGATTTTGTAACTGTTTTGAGTTTGTAAACCTTGCAACTTAAGTATTCTCTCCATCTAGTCACCTCAGTAGTATAGGCTTAGCCTCTGTAACTTCGGGCCATAAGCCCAAATAATGTTGTAGACCTTTAATTTCAATTTCCAAAGAGCTCAAGTGTCCGCCATTCCAGAATGCAGGCTATTCGTTACTTTAAGCCTCCTAAGGACATCAAAGGAATTGCTAGGTTCATAGGAATGGTGAATTTTTCAGGAAATGTATTTCTAACTTCACTAATAGGCTGCACCACTCAACCTACTTCGTAGGAAAGGTGCCAAGTTCGGATGGGGGCCACCGCAGCAGGCGGCTTTTGAAGACCTTAAAATAGCTCCTTGTAATGCAAGATATCTCGAAGAAATTAATAGTTCAAACTGATGCCACTTCATCTGCTCTTGCCACTGTCTTTCTTCAAGGAACAGAACTCGGAAGACGGCCTAATGCCTATGAATTAGAAGGGTTAGCAGTCCTGTTTGCCTTGGAGAAGTTCCGCATCCCTCCTACACTCCGTTTTCAGTAGGTTACAAAGTCGTTTGTTCCTACGATGCATCCCTATGCTCTTTTAAGGTGTACTGCGGCGAAAAATGTACGGCATAGCTGTTAAAAGAATTACAAGAGTTAGCACAATGCGTTCACACTCTTATTTCGCTACCAGGGCCCACTCAAATGACACTGGATGAGATGACTTTGCATATGTAAACAGCTAATTATTTTCCCACAGATCACTGCCACTTCACCGGGAAATACCGCGGACCTGCTCATGATTCGTGCAATCTTGCATAACGTGGTCCTAAAATGATTCCATACTTTCTCCATAACGTTTCAGGCTATGATAGCCACTTCACTGTTCGTGAGTTTGCACAATTTAATTGTACAAAGTTCACTGTGATTGCGCAAAATCATGAACGCTTTATTTCATTCAGTTATCGTGTAGACGATATTAGCATTCGCTTTCTAGACTCCTATAAATGTGTGAACTTTTCACTTGATAAACTTGTAAATGGCCTTTCCAGCGACGACTTGAATTATATTTGAGAGTATTTTCCATATTCTGAGCAATTTAAACCTTGTACAAGGAAAGGTGTTCTGCCCTATGACTATATTCAGAGCCTTCAAACATTAGAAGAAACAAAATTACCTCCTCAGTCTGCATTTACTTGTGTGTTAAGTGAATGTAGCACGCCGTTACTCAGCTCATCGTCATATGATAAGCATACGGTATCGATTTCAGATGAAGACTATTTACATGCCTGCCAGGTGTGGTCAACGTTTCAGCTACTTGTATTTGAAGGTAGATACACTTTCACTCTGTGATGTGTTTCAAAAGTTCAGTAAAATGTGTTTATCTATTTACGGATTAGACCCCTGCTATTACTGCACAACACCAGGTCTGTCATGGGATTCGATGCTAAAGTGTACCAGTGTTCAACTGATCTTCTTACGGATATCGAAATGCTTTTGATTTTTGAACACGGCATTCGCGGCGGACTAGCTTAGCTTGTCAAGAGGCATGAAATCGCAAACAAATCCTACCTCGACAGCTATCATTCAGAGAAAGAAGGTTCTTATCTCATGTATTTCTATGTCAATAACCTGTATGCGTGGGCCATGTCACAGCCATTGCCATGAAAAGATTTTGTATGGCTAACTGAAACTGAAATTCAACATTTTGATGTTTTTGAGGCTGTTAAAGATCCTAATCACTGCTACGTGCTGGAAGCTTCTCTTGCATACCCTTCTCATCTGCACGATTCACATTCCGACCTTCCTTTTTGTGTTGAAAAAATTATTCCACCTAACAATACATCGAAACATAGTAAACTGCTAGCCACTCTTTTCCCGAAAAAGCGCTGTGTTATCCACATATAATGTCTCGAATACGGCTTACAGTTAGAGCGTATTCATCGTATCGTTGCGTTTAAGCAGGAAGCTTGGCTTAAACCGTACATGGATTTGAATACTGGACATCGTCAACGCGCTGTACCGGACCCAATACTGAAAAACACATATATAACCGACGGGAGATTCGAGGACGTGGACTCCGATCAGGAGAGGCAGATAACAGCCTCGAACTGAAGACGTTGATTAATAATAATAATAATTCATGACAAGGAAAACCAACTAACTACCAGCAATAAAAATCAAATGAAATTAAATGAGGGTTTATTAAGATAAAACGTAAATGCAAAAAGGAAGCCACCCAAAAAAAAAAAAAATTGAAACATTATTACATGCGTGCTTTTGTCCTTCAGGTTAGTAGAAGCTAGCATCGTAACCTTTTGAGCACAACATACCATAAACATATGGATAAACAATATCTCGAGACGTGCTCACGGCTTAATTGATATTTTCACATCTTTAAACACCTACAACAGGAAGGATCCTCACAGACTTATTTTTGGTCATTTCTTTCCGCGAAGGTGTTCCCATTCACACAAACACTACTCAAACCTCCATCATTATTACAGCATCAACAATGACCAACACAAGGATAAAAGATAACGCAGCCTCTCGGAGTAGAGCGAACAGTAGTTACATGAAGGCAATGAAGGTATCGAGATGGCCGGGGGTGCAGCATCTCTGTACCAAAGAGCACACAAAAGGCAAAGAAAATAAAGCGGGTGTGCGCATCACCCGAATTAAAATGAAACAAAATTGCGGCCATAAGAACGAGCAAGACGGTCATAAAATAGACCAAGATAAAAATAATAAACACAGCACTCGAAGTGAAAACCAAGTGTAGAGGAATAAATGAAAAGGAAACATAAATTAACTAACCGATACGACATTCATTTAGCCCCTCGCTCGCTCTCACACATACACACAAACATTCAGGCATTGTCGATATCGAGCAACAATAGGGTCAATAACCTCTTTTCAAAACAGATCGTAAACACATGTAGTATGACTCACCTGGCCATAAGTAAGTTCCCACACACGACGTAGAAACGTGCACACTGCAAATATGTTATAAGCAGGACGATATGGACCCACGGCCCACGTACAAGCCCACCAACACAGGCACTGGGTACGACGTACAATGTCGTGCACATAATGACAATTCTAGTAGAGACCCAGTTACCTCGTTACCACCACCACCACAACAATGCCCGCAAACACACACCCATTCATATAGCGGGGCAAAGACGTATATCAGTCAGTCGCGATTACAAGGCACTTGAAACAGCCACAAGATAAACATAAAATAAAAGCGAAAATACAGCTCACATTACCTGAGGTTGAAGCTGATCAATTAAAAATCAGAATATGAATACAGGCAGGGTTTAAACCTGATAAAAACCCATCGATAATTCAAAAATGCTACTCCGAGTAGAGGCGACTCCATCTTTCTTTCTTTCCTTCAGGTCATAACAACAACAAAGACATCATGACAAGGAGATAAAAGCCAAAGACTCGCGGAAGGAAGGACCATCCGTTTACAAAGCAGGGGCGCTGCCCTCTGCGGTACAGTTTGGGAAATAGTTAATAGCCAGTTTAGTGAAGTCAAACGAGAGCTAATGCAAGCTCTTAGCAATCACAGATAAACCTACATGTTATGAACATGCTAAACGAGCCTGTTTCAGCGCTACAACAACATTTTAGATTACGTTTTTCAAACTGATGAATAACTCGATTTATGGAAAAAGCTTGGAAAATGTACGCAAACATCGGTACATTTATTTAATTAATTAATGGAATGGCCTGTATGGGGCAAGCAAGTACATCTCAAAACCAAATGTTAAAGCCTATCATGTTATTGATGGTGATCTTATTTCTGTTGAAATGAAAAATTGATATCGTCTATTCGAAGCCAATGTATTTAGGAATAGCTATACTTGATTTTTCAAAATTAAAAATGTATGATTTTCATTATGGATTTGCAAAGAGTTTTCTGATCTTTCACTTTTGTATATGGATACGGATAGCTTCATTTATCATATTCGGAGGACAGACGTCTACGATGTGATCTGAAAACATTCTCAATACTTTGACACTTCTTTCTATTCACCTAGTAATCGATTTAACATTCGCCCACAGAACAAGAAAATCATAGGGCTCATTAAAGATGAATGTGCCATGAATATCATACCTGAGTTTATTGGTTTAGCACCAAAAATGTATGCCTATGACACTCAAAATTCACAATCTGTTAAAAAAGCAAAACGCGTACGTTCAAGCGTCGTTAGCCATTTACACGTTGAAAACTATCGCGATGTACTCGCGTCTAGACGTGCCGCTATCTGTATGCAATAGGAGATTCAATCACGCAAACATCATGTATATACGATCGAGCAAAGTATATGTTCACTGCTTCCTTTCGATGACAAACGTGCATGGGATAGTAATTCCCTTACCAGTGTTGGATGGGGGTACAGCAACAACTTGTAAGAAGGAGGGAATTACATGATCATTTACAGTAAGAAGGGAGATGGACACCGACATTTTCATTCAAAATGCAGTCATTGTACATATAAGAAGGAGAAATCACTAATAGTGTAGTGCAGCAAATAATTCAAGATGAAATGTGTACACACAAGATGAAATGTCAATAAATAATGTAGAGTTGGCATATTCTTTCATTATAGATTATGTATTCTTTTGTCTCCATGTGTATTACCTTCTCCTCCTCCTACACCTCCCTCCTCTTGTTTGCAAGATAAGGATAGGATGATATACTTAAATTGTATGTCTGAACATCACTCGAAGAGGAGGGGGGACGAGGAGGAGGAAGAGGCTGTTACGTCTTAAAGTAAGTATGTCAAGAAAGAAGGTGTTGGAATATTCGGAAGAACCCCTTGCATAAAAAACAGCAGCTTCGTTTAAAGACTTTCTCTATGAGAATAGTAAGTTGAGAAGTGCAGCTTGCTTGCTTGCGGCGTGGCTAAGTCCGTCACAATCAATTTAAATTCCGCGCTATAAAGTTTACTTCCGTCAAGTCAGCACCACTCAAGTAAGCCATGCACATGCAGTTAAAAATGGCGGCTGTTATTTTGACAGATGTCAAGAAAAGCATGTGGAATTTAAATTGCCCGCTACCACATGCATAAGGTTGCAGCCATGTCGATTTAGCCTCGTAAAGATATCAGCACTGAAGTTTGCGATAATGTTATTTAAAGATGGTAGCTGTCACCTTGACAGCTGTCAAAAGAGCACGTGGAATTTCAAACTGACCGCTAGCACGTGCCTAAGTTGGCAGGCATGAAGTTTTAGACCCTTCAGGATGCCAGCACTGAAGTTTGTGATAGTCTGTAGTTTAAAGGTGGCAGCTGACAGCTTTCAAAAAAACACGTGACTTTGTTTACCAATTCAAATTTCCCGCGTGAGGAGGAGCAGGGCCCTGGAAAGGCCACCCGCGTGGCGGTGGCGGCGGCCGAATCCCTGTATTATACTACTGTTTTCAAATTATAGAACAGACAAACAGACACCAAAGCTAAAAAATGTGCAGATGGTCATTATTACACCTGAAACGGGTAACTGTACGGAAATTTCGCCAAAATAGTCAATGTACAGACACACGGTCGTTACTATTTTATTTATATAGTGTACCGGGAAAAGAATGTCAGTCTTTGGGGCCACTGACACTAGCTTGAAGAGCATGGAATATTTCTAAGGTTGTGGAGTTGGTTCATTGAACTTATACTTCTTTGAAAATTTGTTTTCATTGTTGATTGGAAACAAATTCATATCACCTTTCATACAAGTTGGATTGAAGAGTTATAACAGGCTGGAATCTCCGGACTCGGGGATGATCACTGGGCACGGTCTGGACAGGAACCACGCCCGTCCTGGATGTGAAGTTCTCGACGTTCCAGAGGATCTGGGAGTTCTCGAATGTATAGGTGCACACGTTGCGGGGTTCGATCTCCCACGATAATGCTGAGAGATGAGGCGTAACACTCACACAAGTCCCCCGTATGGCATTCGACTCACTTGTAGCACTGTTAAATAAGTTAACATTGACCTTTAAACATTGCATTCATTCATTGCAAGTGGGATGTGTCAAATGTTAAAGAAATTTACCCTCGAATCTTGATTCAAACACCTCGTTGAATCACAAAGCTTCATAAATTATCACTTAAAAGTAAAACATTTAAACTGAATATCTGACCACATGTTGGATTTCAGCCGTGTTAATACTTGGGAAAGCCGTGTACAATTTATAACGACAAGTTCACGACGTAAGTCCGCTGATGTTGTTCTCTTAGATCACTAATCCTTATCAGCACAGTTCCTAACTCACTGACTTTGTCAGAGCACAACGTTGAACGCAATATTCACAGTCCGTTTAAGTTCAGGACATATTAGCATGTTCATGATAAATTTAGCAAATTTAATTGCACTCGCAAATGTCCTGTGTACTTGAAGACTCGCTCTGCACTGTCTTTAAATGATCATAAAAGTTAAACTGCACTCGAAGAGAGTCATAAACTGTTCGTGAACAATTATTGTGAAGTGGAAATTATAAGTTCAAGTATGGCACTGAAAAACTCTATGTTCTCTCGGAACTTCACGAGAGGAAACCACAAATTCTAATATGGTATGGGTATTCTATATTTCCACAGTTTGTTACGACGACACAAGTTTAAACACAAGTTCTAACGTGGCACTCAGAAATATTCTATGTTCCCACAATTTGTTACGAAACACAACTTCAAACGTAATACTCGGAAATACTCTAAGTTTCTACAGTATGTCGCGAAACAAGAGTTCAATGTGGTACTTGGAAAATTACAACACTCACAAGAAAACTTATATGTTCCCACTGTTTGTCGCGAAACACAAGTTCAAATGTGGTACTTGGAAAATTTCTATGTTCTCAAAGTTTCTTTACGAAACACAAGTTCAAATGTGGCACTCGGAAGAGTTACAACACTCACGAGAAAAATTCTGTGTTCCTTCAGTTTGTCACTGAAACACGAGTCCTAAATAGCACTTGACGAAAATCATTAAGTTCCATCTTCGCTGGAACCGAGCACTCGAGATGCGAAGTCACGTCTGACCATACGTTCGGTCTTCCGCACTTGTAGATCTCCATCCGTCACCCGTATCGCAGAGACGGTGGAGTATTATTGATCCTGTAGCCTGGATCGCCCTCCTTTTATACCTGTAGCCGACGAAGCATCTAGAAACGTGGATAATATCCACCTTTATAACACCCAAAGTTCGTGGTGGATTTTCTCTAGAATTTCATACGTTACCTCTGTTATGATGACCTCCACGTTGGCGGTGTAAAACAACGACATCTTAACTCCAAGTATACTTTTATACATGGGTCGGAACATTACCATATATGGTCACGCTTGGCTGCGTGAAGCTGGCTCGAAGCGGCTACGTCACGGGTGTGCACGCCAGCGAGTTCGGCGGACTGTCTATTCTCCACCTCGCGTGAAGTTTAACACACATACTCCGAACTTGTTTTCACGTAGAGGTGTTTCCGGTACAATATATTATTATTATTTTACTCTCGTTTCGAACTTCCATTGACCACGCCATTTCAACTGCTTTCTCCTGCTATCTTTCACATTTTTCCAGTGTTCGCGCATTATTTCTCCGTTCTTCGGTCCACTTTTGCGGTTTTCATCTTCGGTCTCTGTACTTCCCAAGTTTCTTCTCCAAAGAGTCACGTTCCAAGATGTCCTCGTGTGAGTTCCCCAGCTCTGGTAGCTCTATAAAGCAGATCCTGGTTTTCTTCCCCGCCAAAGTAGGCACAGATTCGATTGGAGCTCATTCGTGTCAAGTGACCATAGAAAGAGATTCTCCTTTTGCGTTTGGTGTCCGCCATCTTCTCCAAGTGTGTGTCGTCTTCTGCACTCTCCTTGTTTTTTGACCGGGTCTAAGATCTTCCTCTTCCAGTTGTTCAGCCACGCCTTCCTATTCAATTCAAGGCCTATGGTCGTATAACGGTACAGTAGTGCCTGAGTTTAGCCTTGAAGGACACTGTAGGTGTTTTTGGTTAGATGGTTTGTTCATCCTTGACACGAAATCTACCCTTTCACGAATGTTGGGCTCTATCGACTCACCCAGGTATTTGAATTTCTCTGCCTTCTTTCCTTGACTTTAAGTTCTCTGGGTGCTGACCTGGTGTTTTCTCAAACGAAATCTGAAGCTCTGTGTTTGCTGCTTGCATCTGTATTTGACTGATTTGTTGTGCGGCCGTGTCAGGAGAATTAGAGAGAATTGCAAGGTCATCTGTCGATTGCTAGATCCTTATTCTTACAACCTGGTGTGACACCATTCTCTGTACCTTCCTTACACAATTCTTTACGCTATTCGCGAATAATTTTCTCGAGAACGCATTTGAATAGCACAGGTTCGAAGGACTTAGAAATCTCTCCCGTAAATTTCACTTTAGAGGTCGTGTACAACAGGGTTTTCTGAATGATTCTTCTTGTCTTATTATCTAAACCCAATTCTTTTAGAACCTGGATCAGGGTACTTCCATCCAGTGAATAGTAAATCTTCTTGAAGTCAACGAAGGTCACTACAGTTTCTTGTACGATAGAATTGATTTTAGATTCATGATTTGCTCAGCACAAGATCGCCCTTTCCTAAACCCTCCTTGGTATTCTCCCAGGCGCTGATCTAGCTGTGCTTCAGCTCTCGTTTGAAGTATCTTGTATGTCATAGAGGAGTGATTTGCCACGATAGTTATTTACGTCCGCTTTGTCACCTTTCCTGTCCAGTCCCTTGGCAGTTTCTCTGTTTCCCAAATCCCCCGGATGATATCCGTAAGCTAGTTAGCTGCTTTATCACCTGCATTCTTCCAAACCTCCGCAACTATTGAATCCTCAATGATGTGCCTGATTTCTTCTCTGGTTGGTGGACTTGAGTCTGGATTATCGGGCATAATTTCTTGAAAGGGTGTTGGAGCCTCATAGTTAAGGAGGTATTCAAAGTATTTCGCCAGGATCTTACAGTTGTCTGTGGCACTGAAAGCAACTTTACCCTTGGAATTCCTAAAGTGAAGATCGGGTGGTGCGTATTTACTGAAATGTTTCTTGAAGGCTTTGCACTATGTGTGCCAATCGATTATTATTATTATTGTTATTGTATTATTATGGAAAGGGAATCAAAACTCTGAGATTTGCCGATGATATTGATGGAGAATATCTGAATGTTACGGGCAGAGCCTTGGAGAAGGAGTACGAGATGGAAATAAATAAGGCCAGAACAGAGGTGATGGAGTGCAGTCGAACGAAGTCAGGTGATGCAGGAAATAACAGATTAGTAAGTGAAGTCTTAAAGGAAGGACATGAATATTGATACTGGGTGCTAGCATAACTACCGATGGCTGAATTAAGGAGAACACAATATCCAGACTGGCACAAGCAAGGAAAGCCTTTGTTTGCTCACTTCGAACATCGATATAGGAATTAAAGATGTTTTTAAGAATTTCGTC